>NC_057813.1:103489847-103511489 GCF_018294505.1 Triticum aestivum
AACAACAACAACAACAACAACAACAACAAAGCCTTTAGTCCTAAGTTGTCGTACCAAGAAAATGACTTCCATGGTCGACCTCCCAGGCATGAAACCAAACTGATTTTTGGTCACGCTTGTCATTCTTCTTAAGCGGTGCTCAATGACTCTCTCCCATATCTTCATTGTATGGCTCATCAGCTTAATTCTATGGTAATTAGTACAACTCTGAACATCCCCCTTGTTCTTGAATATTGGTACTAATATACTCCGTCTCCATTCTTCTGGCATCTTGTTTGCCCGAAAAATGAGGTTTAAAAGCCTGGTTAACCATACTATCGCTATGTCCCCGAGGCCTTTCCACACCTCAATGGGGATACAATCAGGGCCCATCGCCTTGCCTCCTTTCATCCTTTTTATAGCCTCCTTGACCTCGGACTCCTAGATTCGCCGCACAAAACACATGTTGGTCTCATCAAAGGAGTCGTCCAATTCAATGGTAGAACTCCCATTCTCCCCATTGAACAACTTGTCGAAGTACTCCTGCCATCTATGCTTAATCTCCTCGTCCTTCACCATGAGTTGGTCTGCCCCGTCCTTGATGCATTTGACTTGCAATATCCCTTATCTTCCTCTCTCGGATCTTGGCCATCTTATCGATGTCCCTTTTGCCTTCCTTCGTGCCTAGCCGTTGGTAGAGGTCCTCATATGGCCGACCCCTTGCTTCACTGACAGCTCGCTTTGCAGCCTTCTTTGCCATCTTGTACTTTTCTATGTTGTCTACACTCCTGTCCAGGTATAGGCGTCTAAAGCAATCTTTCTTCTCTTTAATCGCCTTCTGTACATCATCATTCCACCACCAGTTATCCTTATCTTCGCTTATCCTTCCCCTGGACACTCCAAACTCCTCCGAGGCCACCTTACGAATGCAAGTCGACATCTTCATCCACACATTGTCTGCATCCCCTCCTTCCTCCCAAGGGCCCTCCTTAATGACCCTCTACTTGAACGCCTGAGCTACCTCCCCCTTGAGCTTCCACCACTTCGTTCTAGCGACTTTGGCATGCTTATCCCGCTGGACACGAATCCGAAAGTGGAAGTCAGCAACCACCAGCTTATGCCGAGGTACAACACTCTCTCTAGGTATCACCTTATAGTCTAGGCACGCACGCCTATCTTCTCTTCTCGAGAGGATGAAATCATCTGGCTAGAGTGTTGGCCACTACTAAAAGTCACCAGATGTGATTCTCTCTTTCTAAAGAGGGTGTTAGCTACAATCATGTTGTAGGCTAGACCAAAGCTTAAGACATCTTCACCTTCTTGATTCCTGATGGCATAGCCAAAGCCCCAATGCGCCCCTTCAAAACTTGTGTTAGATGTACCTACATGACCATTGAGGTCTCCTCCTATGAAGAGGTTCTTGCCAATCGGTACACTCCTAACCATGTCTTCTAGGCCTTCCCAGAACTCCCTCTTGGTGTTCTCATTGTGGCCTACTTGCGGGGCATACGCGCTGATAACAATGAGAACTAAGCCCCCAACTACCAGCTTGACTAGGATAATCCGGTCCCCACATCTTTTGACGTCTACCACTCCATACTTGAGGCTCTTGTTGATCAAGATGCCTACGCCATTTCTGTTCGCAACCGTCCCCGTGTACCACAGCTTAAAGCCGGTATCCTCCACCTCCTTCACCTTCTGTCCCCTCCATTTGGTTTTTTGGACGCAAAGGATATCAACACCTCTCCTCACCGCTGCATCAACTAGCTCCCGAAGCTTCCGTGTCAGAGACCCTCACTAGTAGAAAAGGGGGCAAAGGTCCAGGCCGGGTCAGCCCATTAGTCCCGGTTCAGTCCAGAACCGGGACCCATGGGGGCATTGGACCCAGTTCGTGAGCCCCGAGGGCCGGACGGGCCACGTGGACTATTGGTCCCGGTTCGTCTGGACCTTTTGGTCCCATTTGGTGGGACGAACCGGGACCAATGGGCCTCGCTCCTGGACCACCACCATTGGTCCCGGTTGGTGGCTCGAACCGGGACCAACGGCTAAATAATGCAGAAAACAAAACAAAAAAACTGGAAAAAAAATAAAAATAGCAACAATAAGTACTTATTTATTTTCTTTTATGATAATTCTTTTTGCTATTAAAGTTTGTAAAAAAATTCTAATTACTTATTTATTTTCTTTTATGATGATTCTTTTTGCTTTTAATGTTTTGAACAAAATTCTAATTACTTATTTATTTTCTTTTATGATAATTCTTTTTGCTATTAAAGTTTGTAACAAAATTCTAATTACTTATTTATTTTCTTTTATGATAATTCTTTTTGCTTTTAATGTTTTGAACTAAATTCTAATTACTTATTTATTTTATTTTATGATAATTCTTTTTGCTATTAAAGTTTGTAACAAAATTCTATATAATTTTAGTTTCAATAATACTAGAGGTTTATAAAAGCTTTTTAGTTGATTCCTTTAGTACCAGTTCTAAGGCTGTTACAAAGGCATTTTATTTGGTACAGGTTTTAAGGCTGGGGCCCCACGAGCACCTTTTAGTACCGGTTCGTGGCATGAACTGGTAAAAGAGTTTTTAAGTTGATTCTTTCTGCAGCTGTTTTTTAGTCCCACCTCGCCAAGCGAGAGGCACTTGCAGCGGTTTATAAGCCCTGAGTGTAGAGACGATGAAGGGAGAAGCACAGTGCTCACCTGCACGTTGGCCTGAAGCTAAGCAACATGCAGGTGAGCATTGCGCCTCTCTTTTATTTTGGCATGGTATCATCATTTCATCCACGTAGCATATGCAAGAAAGTTGACAGGGTTACGGCTAAATAAAGCAAGAAAGTAAACAAAAAACAAAAAAGTGTTTTCAAATTTGAAAACTAATGGCACTAACAGAAAGTTTATAATTTTTTTAAAACTAAAAGCAAAAAAGAATTAAACAATAAAGCAAAAAACAAAAGAAAATAAATAATGCAGAAAACAAAACAAAAAAACTGGAAAAAAATAAAAATAGCAACAATAAGTAAAGAAAACAAAAAAACATAAAAGTGCCTCCTACTGGGCCCCCACGGCCTGAATACGACAAGAAACCCAACAATGGGCCAGGATTCAGGCCCGTAGTAAGCCCAGTAGGCCCACAGGCACATAGAGACAAATTAGGCCTGAAAGCCTGCTTTAGAGAGGAGCTCGAGAGGGTTGGCGCATCGCACCTTATAAACAGGTGCGGTTCTCTCTCAGCATGCGAGGTGGGACTAAACTCCCACCACCATGCCGTTGTGCAAGGCCCATTGGTCCCGGTTGATGGCACCAACCGGGACTAAAGGCGTGCATTAGTCCCGGTTCGTGAGAACAATCGGGACCGAACCGGGACTAATGCACCCCTTTAGTCCCGGTTGGTGCCACCAACCGGGGCCAAAGGCCGCCGCTTCCCGCCCTTTGGGCTGCTGAAAAGAGGCCTTTGGTCCCGGTTGGTGGCACAAACCAGGACTAAAGGGGGCATTGGTCCCGGTTGGCCTCACGAACCGGGACCAATGCTTTGCCTATATAAGCAGCACTCGTGAAAATTTGATTCAGTTCCTTCTTTCCCACGCCTGACGCCGCCAGGCTGCCCGTCTCCGCCTTGCCCTCGCCGTCGTCGCCCCGCGCCATCCCGCGCCGCCCCAACACCGTCGCCGCCCCGCGCCGTCATCGTTGCCCCGCACCGTCGCCGCCCCGCACCGCCCCATCGCCGTCCCCTACCCGTCGCCCTCGTCGCGCCCCTCATGTCGTGGCCATCCCGTGAGCAAATTTTTTGCTAATTTAATTTGATGTAGTAGTTAATTTAGATGTGTAGTGTAATTTAGATGTGTAGTTAATTGAGTTAGATTTTGTTAGATTTTTTTGTTATATTTTTTTGTAGTTCATAGATTTTTTTGTTAGATGTGTAGTAATTTAGATGTGTAGTTCATAGATTTTTTTTCATATTGTGTAATTTGTTCATATTTTGTTAGATTTTTTTTTCTGCTAATAGATTTTTTGGTGATATTATTGTTTAATATGCATGTTTGTATGTTCGTATATATGCAAAGATCGAATATGTCATTTTTTATGATTTGTTTTCTATTCATAGAATTTTTATGATTTTTTTCTATTTTAATTTTGTTCATAGAATTTTAATGATTTTTTTGTTCATAGAATTTTCTTTCTCAATTTATGTATATGTTCATATTGTGTATGTATAGGAAAATTGTGCATGATCAAAGTCATTTATGAATATGTTCATATTTAGAATAGAGGAAAAAGGAAAATAAGAAGAGAAAGTGTTTAATATAATTAGTTAGAAAAATAATAGAATTATAGTTAAACTAGTTTATTTTTAGTAAGTATTACTTTATTTTATTTATAGTAAGTGCTTCATATATAGTTGAACTAGCTAGTTGATTTAATAAACCAATTTATTTAACTATATATAGAAGTAGTTTATTTTAGTAAGTACTACTTTATTTATTTATAGTAAGTGCTTAGTAGTTGAACTAGTTGATTTAATTATTAAAACTACTTTATTTAACTATATATAGAAATAGTTCCCGCATCGACGTTGACGATGCCTATCCCGCATCCTCGTCGTCGTCGACTCGGCGGTGGAGGCCTGCTTGATCAGGGCCATGTTCGGGATTGGGCTCCGCCGGGCTGGTATTGGGAGGTGCTACCTTCTGGGGGACGTAGGTTGGTGAGGAGGCAGCTCATTTGTTGACCCGATCCTTGTTTGGTGGCGGTCGCATGGGCCAGTGACGGTGCTGAGGCTTTCGGACACCACGGAGGTGGTACGTCACCGTGTCAGCGAGGACGAGCACGTCCGTCGCTACATGGTTGCGTTGGAGGGCAGGTTCAACAATACCTGGCAGGTTCTTCAGGGATCTCACTGGAGCTATGATCATGTGATCGTTCCTTATCTTTGGGTGTCCATCGCCCGCGACGATACCCGTCCGGCCCTACGGTTCTAGCTGTATTAATTAGCGATGCTATATGTATGATAGTATTCGAGGAGTATTCGACGATGTACGGACACAAGAGATGATGTACTTTTGGTTATAATTGAATGCATGCTAATTTGAATACTACTTTATTTTACGATTTGGTTTTGCTTATTGAATGCTCATATTGGAAAAGTACTCCTACTTTGAATGCTAAAATTGAAGAGCACTCTATGCAGAAATCTAGGAGCCCCCTCCATCATCCACGCCATCGTGGGGGTAGCTTCTTCTCCATTCCCGTGTGCTAGACAATTTGGTGTAATAATGCACTCGGAAATGAAAGGAGGAGCTACGTACCATCACCGATAGTCAACCCGTGATTAATAATAATGATCTATTTAGGTTTTTTAGTACATATATTTAATTGTACAAGTTTAATATTTGAATTATGAACTTAGGCCGGAAATGTCATACTCGGACGACGAAAACCGCCCGGGGGAGTGCGACTTGTGCCACGACGACCGAGGTATGTGCGACAGGTTCATTGAACTGGACGAAGATCGGCGCTTCAGCATTAAGCTCGAGGAGACCTTCGATGTTCATACGGTACGCAACGACGACAATAGTTTTTTTCATAGTTAAGCATGACTTCAACTATTTTAACGTGTATTTTTCATCGTTTCCAATTTGACTAGCTTATCCCATGCTATGCAAGATGCTATGTCTTGGAGAGGATGGGTTTTAAAGACCATGAAAGTATGGAAACCAAAAAAATTCTCCTAAGGACTCATCATGGTGTGGACTTTAAAGTAAAGTTGTACAATGCTGATAGTGTAACCCATTTTGATTGCAAAAATTGGGAAGCACTTTGCAAGATGTATGGTTTGATGAGGGTATGCTTGTCACCATGGATCTTGGTGATCCTACAATCCAGCAAGACAATATGGGCATTTGGGTCCTTGTGGATACACCTCCAATTCTTCCCCCATGTGAGCTTAACATAGTTATTAAGTAATTTATATTGTTTATTTCAAAATAGTTGACAGCTTATTTCCATTGACAACTTATGTTCATTCTTCAAAGAATGTGCGGAAGATGGTAGACAAAACCCACTACACCGATGGCTCCGAATTAATTTATAAGGAGAAAAATCATCTGATCGCATTTTGTACTGATCTTGAGAATTACAATGTCTACAATCGAACTCCTCAATATTATGGTCAATACATGCCACTAGTGCACGTGTTGAACAACGGTAACTACCATGGAGATACCCTGGTAAGATTTTTTACGATTACGATATCCCTGCATCTTTTTAAATACTTCTAAAACTAGTACATCATTGCTAACTACGAAGTTATTACTATATTTTTCAACAGATAATCCCGAATGATTGTGTGCCTCATCTGATGTATACGCACGGTCGTCTTGATGTTTTGAACATACAACCAGGTCGTCCTACGAATCTCAATTGTCCATACCAGATTTTTAAAAAAGTGGAGACATGACAATCAAAGAATGGAAAAAATGTATGGACAGTCGTAAGGAGCTTCTTGAAAGCAAAAGGAGGCGAAGCGCAAGAATTAGAGACAGAATGATCTCCATTCTTCATAATGGAGAGTCAGGGTCTATATTGTTTTATGCTATTTTACCTTAAGGGTGTTTAGGTCCTACCTGATACTGATGATCATGTGCTAAGAACAATTATGTAGGGTTGGGTTCGATGACTATGAGGATGATGATCATATGACTTGTTATTAATAACGAGTAAAAGTTGTATGATAATGCATGATTAGTAGAACTTGTTATTATATATGATGATGTATGATGCGAGCATGTATGAGTTATTATATATCAGCGGGTGAAATGAACATAGCAGTAGCGTTGGTAAACCAAGGACGAAGATATAAGAGAGGACACTTCTCTCTATTAGCTAGCTAATAACAACCTAAAATTAACCCCCAAACCCCCTAAACCAGCCACTTTTTTAAAAAAAGAAAAAAGAAAAACCTCAGTTCCAGCCAGCTGCTGACACATGGAAGCCTTTTGGTCCCGGTTCATATCACCAACCGGGACCAAAGGCCCCCTTGCCTGCTCGCAGTGGCCACGTGAAGGCCCATCTGTCCCGGTTCATGTTAGAACCGGAACTAAGGGGGGGGGGGGCATTAGTAACGACCCTTTAGTCCCGGTTCAAGAACCGGGACAAAAGGCCCTCACCAACCGGGACAAATGCCCTGTTTTCTACTAGTGCCTACGTTCCAGCTACCTAAGCGAATCCTCCTAGGCTCGGCTAGCTTCCTTACCCTTCGCACTCCTCGAGTCAAATACGAAGACCCTTGCTCATTTTTCACTACATCCGGGCGCCGATGTAGCACGCCACTAAGGATGCGACGACCCGATCCTCGCTCACTTGCCACCGTATCCAGATCAAGATATGGCGCGTCACCAGGGGGGTGATGGCCCGGCCCTTGTCCATTTTCCACCACACTCGGGTTCTGATGTGGCGCGTCGCTGAGAGGGTTGCGTCCCAACGAAAATCTTTTGGGTTCATCTCCATAAGAGTGACTAAGTTTTTATGCTGGCTCGCCAAGCCTATCACAACTCTCCTTCTTTATCCGGGTTTAGGACCGGCTATGTTGAGACAACATAGGCGGAGTTAGTATACGTAGTACACACGAGAAAGGAAAACAGATGATTCGAGCAAGTTGAATGGTGTGCTTTGCGCCCTAGGCTTTTATCGATCCATGCTGCTCTCTCTCAGGCCGTCAGGCGGAAGCATAAAATACAGCATTGTTCCCTCTGGCGGCACCGGGAGGCCAATCCGGGCGCGAAACGTGCGTGACTATGCCATGATGCCACATCGATCATGACACGCTCGCCTCTCAGTTTCCGGCCTCTCTTCAGTGCGTACACCAACACCTCGTAAGCCGCAGCCACTTGGATTACATTATACTATACTTATCACTTTCGCTAGCTTAAGCATCCATCGGCTCTGTTGGCTCACGCACGTCACCGGTGGGAGCTGTTTGTGGTTGGTATCATGTCATGTGGTTTTCGATCGGGAGTAGCGCGTCTGCGCGTGTGCCCCCGTCCCCCGGGGCTGGGCACCACACCGGCGTCACCGGCTTGCCGTGGATGGGGAGGCCGCTCCGTTTTATATTGTTCGCGTGCGTGTCACTGATGTGGGTGGGTTGCGGGACAAGCTCGCGCGCCCATCTTGTCTAGTGTCGATGCATGCAAGTACGTACGTGTGAGTAGTTTTCTGCCATCTAGGACGGCATGTCGACATTTTGTTGACTCGTCCATATAAAATGTTTGTGAGAGAGACGCGTATGTGCGTGTGCTGGGAGGCCAGGTCTATCTTAGGGCATCTTCAAAGCGGACACCCAAATCTCCCGCATGCGTCTGAATCAAACTGTTTGGATGCAATTTGCGATTCATCGCATCTCGCATCGATCCGCGGAAACTGAAAGCAAACTGGGTGCTTTGAGGGGGTACGGACCACCGTCACACAGGACTTTGACACCACCGGCTCATCCAAAACCATGCCTGGACCCGTGTCTCCATCCTTCCTTCTTTCTTTGTGTCCGCTTCCTCCTTCACCGACGCCACCGCTCTACCACTCTGGCCATCCACAAAACCTTTCATGCGCCTCCGTGACCTCCACCGCTACACCCGGTCGCCACACCGCTTGTCCTCCACCGCCGGTCCAAACCTCTCGTCCGTCCATCGTGTAAGTACCATCCGGGGGGTCATCACACCACATAGTTAGCATCCGCCGTATTTTGAACTATTGTATTTGAAAACTTTGTTGTATTGCAATTTTTAAATTAGAACTACTATCGCATTTGAATATTTTTTAATCATCAACGATCTGGTATGCCATTGTTTTAAGCTCATGGACTTAAAAAAGAGGGGCGGAAGTTTTAGGGAACAAGGTTGGATGGCCGGCTCCCGTATCACCGTCCGCGGACTGCTCCGGACCAGTCCGTGGACGGATACCGTATCCAGGCGTCGACGTTGGAGATGCCCTTAGATCCCTTTTACAGCACATCAAACCAGTTTAGATCGTTCAGAGTCTAACGCCCTAGATTAGGCAATATGACAACATAATTTTCATACTATATTAATGCTTTAGGGGCACCCATATTTCTATTAACGCCCTAGATTATGGCCGGGCAAACCTATATTTCTATCAACCATCCCGATTCACAATCTCATTCCTCGATCACAACTTGATGTAAATATACATAAACAATTCCTAACATATGTTGGCTTCTAGTTCAAGGTATTTTTCCTAGGTTTACATCACCTGAAAATGGCAACGGGAGGGAGGAGTAACAAGATGGAGTGGAAACGGGTGAAACATAGCTATACGTGACAGGGAAAGAAATATTTTGTGTTGGTTGTTGCTTGCTCAGCTCAAGGTCCCGGTCTTCCACTTGCAAGTGGCTGCATAAAGTATTACAATGTGTACATCATCTCACTGTCTACATTAAGTATTGCAATGTGTAGAAGTATCTAGTACCGTATCATATCTCCTTGGTGATGCCACCGATAGTTCCAGGCACTTGAAGTGTGAGTATTCCTTGCCAACTTTGAAATACTCATTTTTGGTCGAAGCTGGTTCATAATCTAACCTGCTAGTGATGTGCAGTATTTATATATGTATTCGATTTTTCTACATTTCACTATGATAGAATGTGGTTTATATCTATGTTCGCTCCTGACTAATGGTTGCAGTATAACTCTATAGCATCTCTCTTTGCAATAGGGCAGACTTCTGAAATTTGCACCCAACATGTATAGTCGTATTTGGATGTGACCCATGTGGATCCTCTACTGGGATATCATCTGTCATCAGAGGCCATATTTGGCAAGTTTTTCTGTTGCTTAGCTCAGAGCTTTAATACCTGAAAAGGACAGGATTCTAACTACCAGCATTTTGAAAAAGGATTCCAACTACCCAAATGTTCCGTCCATTTTTTGTCCATAAATGGGCTGCCCTTTTCCCTTATTTCAAGAGGCAGGATACTGTTTTTCGTTGAGAAGACACATGATTCTTTCTTTCTTTTTTCCTTATTGTTTGCCTACTTCCTACGTAAAGCAATAGCAAATTTTATAAATCACAAACTGATTGTGTAGGTCAATCTGACGCGTTAAGGCGTGAACTGTGTATCCGAGATCCAAGATAGCATGACTGCCAGCTTTGCACATGTGTACATTTTTTTAGAACGAAGGCTCAAGAAAGAGCCCGGCTTTGAATTAACAAAGCCATCAACCGGCCAGGATAACAAAGATTACAACCACGAACCACACGGAGGAAAGGAAAACGGCAAATATACAAAGGCGCTGGGAGGCAGCTCACATAGCACACAACCAACTAGATAACATGAAGCTAACAGCTAGGGGATGCTAGGGACCTCTTGCACGCACACAACTATGGGGAAGGCATCAGTCAGCTCAATGCAAGGAGACGACAACGATGAGAGGCAAGCCGTTGCCAGAACACCAGGGACTTGTGGGAAACACACCGAGACAAATCCATCGTCAAAGAAGACCCCTGCCTCCTCGCCTGGCTCGAAAGGCGCCGCACCGTTGAGCGATGGACTAGTTCACCCTAGAACCTGCCTGGATGGTACCCAGGGAAGCCACTGGAGAGGAACCAGGCGTTCCTGACATGTCGACGGCGACTTGCCTAGAGCCAACCAGACCCAAAACCAGAGGCCGGGCAAGAAAGAGGGTAAACTGCCAGGATGAAACAGCAGCAGGGGCCAAGAACAAAACTCAGAAGCTCCGGCTTCCTCGGCGAGCTGGTGAGGAAAACCACTGGCCGAGGGGAACCCTATCCTCTCCCTTCCTGGAAATCGCGTGCACAACAGCCGCACGAGGAGCACCATAGACACAGAGCCCCGTTCCAGGAGGACACGCCGCTCGAGACTTGCTGCTGCCGCCGCCGCACACCAACCACACCACACCGAAGCCCACCGCCCCACTTGTTCCCAAAAACGGCGTCTTCAAGAAGATTACGACGCCAAGGGCGTCGCCGCCGTCCAACACAGTTTTGGTTTTCACCTGGGAAGCAAGTGGGCATGGGATGGGGAGGACAAGACCTGACCGGCGCCTCCAAGGAGGTGAGCGGCGCCCGCGGGCGTCGCCGCCGTCGCGCCGGCAAAGCTGGCTAGGATTTCCCCTGGTCCTGGACCCCCAACATCCGCTCCCACCCACCAAAACCGGGCCCCAACGCTGTAGCAGGCCGAATCTGAGGGGGGGAGGAGCCCGCTGGTGGAGAGTTGGGGAGGAGACGGACAGATCTGACGCCACTGTAGCCGAAGCCGTCGCCGCGCCCCGATCTGCATCCTCCGGAGGTCTCGCCGTCCTCACGGCCAAGACCGTCGGCCCACGCCCGCACCACCAGAAGCCGAGCTGGAGGCGTCACACCAGCCGGGGCCGCCGCCCCAGATCCCGCAGCCCCCCGCGGGCGAGGCGAGGCAGCGAGGGCCCCGCCGCCACCGTCATCAGCAGCACACCAGGCTTGCCCGGCGGCTGCCTCCGGTGGCGGCGAGGGAGATCGAGGAGGGGGGGGGGGAGGCGGCGGGGCTAGGTTTCTCCCTCGAGTCGCCCAAGCAGGGCCTCACATGTGTACATTCATGAATGTACGTCCGAAACATAAAATATACTTTCATACTCAAATACTTGTTGGAGAGATGGATAAAATTGGATGTATCCATAACTAAAATACGTCTAGATTCATCCATTTCTCCGACAAGTATTTTCGGACGGAGGGAGTACATTCTAGTAGCGCAAGTGGCACTGTGTTTATAAATGTTTAGTGACTAGTCAACGTGCATTTAGATTACTAGTGAATTCAAAGCTCACAAACTTGGAATATGTTGGTGAATGATACTTGAACTGCCGAGTGGATTGTATCATACTAAAGGTCTGATGATGAGTTTGTAGAGTATTAGTGCCAAAAACATTCTTATATTATGGGACGGATGGAGTAGCAAATTGTAAATGGTTACCTGTAGGTCAGGTAGCTTTGAGACCTAAAAACTAAGTTCAGTTGCTCTGAACCTAGCCGGCCTTCACCATTTTGGGTCAACTCGTTTGCTTAGTTATATTTGCCTCATGGCAGGGAACCACGCATGCAGCTAGCATTTTGCTGGATTTAAGCTTTATAAACCAGTAACTACTCATGTAGAGTACTCAGTAACAAGCAAAAGTTGACCTCGTAGTATCCCATGTAGAGTCGATCACACCATACACTCTTCCCTCAAAACAAAAGTACACGCCGTCAACTGTCAAGGCTGCACGCCACACTTTATTATACAGCTGACACATATACAGAAACATGTACACGCTACACTCCAATGATGCCATACTTTGCAACGAAAAGATCTAATAAGACATGCTCCACTTTATTTTTTGATGAAAAAGGAGTTTTATTCCAAATTGTTAGAGTTACAGTCGAGAGGCAAAAGATCCTCGATACATGGGATCCTGGATGCATCCACACAGCCGTGGTACACTCTACGCGACTATAATTTGCCAAGCGGTCAGCAACTCTATTCTGATCCCTATTTAATTTTTAGGGAATAAACTCCCTATCCCTCATCAATGCCTTAATTTCAGCTACGAGATGTCCATAGGCAGAACGAACCAATCCATCTCCTGTCAAACTCGATAACGCCACACTAGAATCAGATTGAACAATCACCGAACAATTGGAATGTTGTATAGCAAGTGCCATCTTTTGCATAAGCGCATGTATCTCAAAACAATTCAAACATATAGTACTTTAAAAACAACATGCGTCAAGTGGTTGACCCAAAATTTCTTAATTAATGACAACTAAATAAGGAAATTTCATTATTTAAACTGTTAAGCTATGGCTCTGTTTGGATCGCGCCCACAGTCAGCAAGTCAAAATCAGGCACGCCAATAATTTGACAAACGATTTCGTCACCTCCATCGCGCGGCTCACGCCAATGAGTAGGCATAAAAAATGAACCAAGCGGCCGAAAAAAATAGTGTGGATAGAAAAGTCTGGCTCCGATCCAAACACTCGCTCATGCTAGCTCACCGCCAAAATTTAGGTAAGGCATCCCGGCAGCATTACAAACAGACCCTATATTTCGCTCTTCGCGAGCAATAGCTAGCGCTCGTTACCAGAATCTCCAGACATGGGCTGCCCCAATATGTCGATTTTGTTTTTGTTTTTTTTGTAGTCACGCGTAGCTTCGACCCGAGAAATATATTGGTATTCTTTTTGTTTTCTTGTAGGCTCTCAATTCCTCCTAGTGAGGATTGGAGAAGTTTTGGCTTTTCTATTTCGATTTACTTTCCTGTTCTTTTGTTGTTTCATTTTTCTTTTTTTTTCATTTACTTGTTTTCCCTGTTTCCTCTGTTTTTTGTTTTCTTGTTTCACCTTTTCCTTTTTTTCTATGTTCTTTCTTATTTTAATTATTTTTATGGAGTAGTACATTATATTTTCATCTGTTGAATGATATTTTTAAAAGCATGAACATGTCTTTAAGAAATATGAATATTTGTTAACATACAAAATGCTTGAACTTTGTTTTTTATATTGTTAGAAATACTAAACCAATATCATAATCTTTTTTCTTGCGTGTAAGAAATGCACATATATTTCATTCAAAAAATATTTGCAAAAAATGCGTACGTGTGTAATAAAAAATTTCAAGCAATATATAAGGTAAATTTTTAAATTTTATATTCATCAAAATATTTTATGTGAAAATAAATGTTCATATATATTGGAAAAGTTGCTCATGTTTGCAAAAATAATGTTCAAATAATTTAGAAAAAAATCATTGATCTCTTAAAAAATATAAATGTGTTTTATCTAAAAGAACGGGGGAAAAATAAGTGAAAACCAATATATGGAAAAACATAAGTCAACACATAGTAAATCATATTCATGAAAAAAAAGAGTGTGGAAAAAGGTTTTGTTTTGGAAAAAAAATACCCACACATATGTGCAATATGTTCATGTAATTTTAAAATGATATCCAAATAATTTTCTGAAAAATCTTCTATATGAACAAGAAAAAAATTCATCATATTATTGAAATGTTTCATATGTTGAAAGAAATTTCCATACATTTTTCCTAAAAATCGCACATTATTAAAAAAAGTCCTGAAATTCATAAAAAGTGTTGGTACATTTTAAAAATGCTCAGGAAAATTATAAAATTTTGATCGTGCAATTAGAAAATAAGTTTGTGTTTTTATAGAAAAACAATTTCGAAAAATCTTCTATATAAAATATATTCATACATATATGGAATATATTTAAAAATATATTCACATATTCAAAGGCATTCATGAATCTCGTAGAAACAATATTCGTCTGTTTTACGCAAGAGAACAGAGGAAAAGGAGAAAAAATCTAATGTGAAAGGAAGAAGGAGAAAAGATAGAAACAAAAATAAAAATAAGATAAGGAAAAGGGAGGGGTAACATAATTAGAAACAAATAAATAAACAGAAAATATTTTTGTACTGTGTTGGTTATGCTTCATGCAGTAGCAAGAGATCGACAAGTGCTAGAGAATGAGAAATCTATCGTTTGGGCCGACCGACACGGGAACAAGAGGCGGTGGGCGCTACCTATTGCCTGCTAAGAGCGAGGCATAGACGCGCCCAAATGATTGACCTTCACCTTCTTCACTGTGGAATGGGCCTGCCATCAGGGCCTAGTGTGGGTCTACAGATATGCTCCTTTACTCATACATCTACCGTTTTATAGGAAAAGGGGTTTAGCGAAAGGATATATACAATTCAATCTTTTTATGGGTTTAGAGAAGTCATTTGTTCTTCATATGCAAGTCTGTCAAAACTGTCTGGAGAGCTGCGGGTTTAGAGAAGGAAAGATGCAACCTGATGCAAGCTATGACACCACTGCAAGTTCTGGAGATGCTATTCGCTTTGCCTGAAAAGAATAAGATGGTGATCATTTTTATTACTCCCTCCGTTCCAAAATAGATGACCTAACTTTATACTGATTTTAAAGTCAGTACAAAGTTAGGTCATCTATTTTGGAACGGAGGGAGTATGTGGCGGTTGTGAATGGACCAAAAACCAATCCGACGGTTGCTAATCAACGATGGAAGAGGGCCCCCACAGACTGGGTATTGATAAACACTGATGCAGTGGCGGAGCCAGGAAATTTGTGTCAGTGGGGCCGAAGGCTGTTAAAACAGGTTGGGGAGGGCCAAGCTAATGAAAAATAGACTTTTAACAGCAGATAAACTGATTTTTTTCACTGTTCATGAACAAATTAGCACTACATCCATATTGTTAGGGGGGGGCAGGCCCCTGCTGGTCCCCCCTGTCTCTGCCATTGCACTGATGCTACTTTCTTCAGTGAAATAAACATGGGTGGATGGGGTTGTATTGCAAGGGATTCGGTGCGCGAGGTCCTCTTTGTTGTTTCGGGCAAACTGTCAGCTATCTCTGAAGAGCTGCTGTCAGAAGTGATGGCACTCATGAAAGCTATACAAATGGCGGAGGGGTTCGGCAGGGGGCGTGTTATCTTTAGCACTGATTGCCTGTCCCTGACTCAAGCTGTGTGCTCGACAAATGCCGATCGTGCAGAGCTGGGTAGCCTCTTCCGTGAGATGAAGTTCCTCCTTCCAATGGGTTTCAAAGACTACAAAGTTGAATTCGAATTGCGTACTTGTAATGTGCCTGCTCACGGGTGCGGGCTTTTGGAGGCCGAGCTCCGAGGGGCTTGTTTCGAAAAACCAAATTCCTACAGCGTGAAAAAATTTGAAAATTTTTGTGAACAGTCACACCTGTGTATTACGTATGTGCGAATATTCATAACCATATGCTTTCACACGTGACGTACAGGAAAAAAACCAAAAACATTTTTCTAAAATGGGCCGATATTTATTGTTGTTGGGCCAGAATTTTCTTTTTTGCACAGCCTACAAAACACAAAAATATCAAATGATTTTTCACACGTTCGTGCAGAAAAAGTATATGTTTCCATGGAATTTTCTTCAATTTTTTTGAAACTTTGAAATATGACTTTTGAAAAAAAAAAAACATCGAGCTCTCTGGAGCTCGGCCTGCACACTTGTTTGCTGGTTATGGTGGGAGACTGGCCTCAGAAAGCCAACGTGTCTCGCTGACTGAGTTACCTCCTGATGTAATTGGTGTTGTTGCCTGTGATTTAGTCGAGCTCACTAGTTAATGGAATGCATGATGTTCCACGTCAAAAAAAATCTTTTATGGGTAAAGGTAATTGTGTTCTTTTTCATTTCAAACGCAGGCGAAATATTTGCCTCATCTCATCAAGGAGAAGTTCACAAAGTAAGAAAACAAAGGCCAATACAAAAGAGAGCAGTATTTTGGCTCCGGGGCTCAGATGAGCCCGGGAGTGAACAGTAAATGTGTTTAAAATATCAAAAAGATTATGGTGGAAGATGCTTAGGTGCGTGATTTTCGTTCAAATTTTGGTGACATTTGGACATTCGAGGAGCTTGTGGCAAAAAAAAAGTCATGTCTGAGAGAAACATTTGAAAAATAGTACTGTTCATGCCTAGATTTGTCTTTTTTGCCTCTTGCGCCTTGAATGTCCAAATTTCACCAAAATTTTCAAGAACCTCACGCACATGTGCATCTTGCTTGCCAAAAAAAGTTCAATTGTTTTGGCGATTTTACTGTTCACCGGGCTCATCTCAGCCCAGGCTCCAAAGTGGATTATTCTGATTAATCTCTGGTAAAATAGCACTCAAGTGTTTAGCCCCGTGATGCTCCAATATCCAATGTCATTCTTGATGGACGGCAAGGTGGCAAGGTGGCAATGTTGTTGAAGAATCTGGCGTTCCACTCGCACCAAACCTCCTAGGATGGTGAAGGAGTCCATGCCTTCATGTGGATGCTCCTAATTCTCCACGCACGAAGTCGCCATGCCGTGACTGTTGGTAGATTATTTTATGAGTTGGTGTCGAGGTCTTAGAGCATCTTCAGTCGTGTCCCCAGAACAGCCTCTTCGGACAATTTATTTGCGCCGGCGCCCAAAAAATGGTCCAGTCACGCTCTCAAGACGCCGAATTTCGCCGGCTCGGCCCGTTTTTGCGCCCGACGCTCGCAGGCCGAATCCGGCGTACTGGGAGGCGCTCGGGGGCTCCGGCGCAAGGGAAAAGCGTTTCTGGGGCCATATTGGCACGCGAAAAGTCAAGCGTCCCCGCCCAGATTCGCCTCCTACCCCCCGCGCTCGGCCACCACCCTGCGCCACCTTGCCGATCCCGGCGCCGCCCACCGCAGCTAGGGAGATCATCCCCGCCGGGAAAGAGAAGGGGTTTCGCCGAGGCAGCCTTTTCCGGCGTTCCGGCCGCGCAGGGCCTGTACACCGGCGGGCTTGCGCCCACCTCGCCCACAAGGTGTTTGGTGAATTGCCCTGCCCGGCGATGGACTCCGAAGACGAGGAGGCGCCCGCGGTGTTGCTGGATGAGGAAGCCGAAGCCGACGTCCAGGAGCAGGAGCATCTCATGGTGCTCGCCGCCCTCGCTGGCCTGCTAGCGAGCAGTGAAAAGCCGCGCCGAGATGGCTCGGCGCTTGGGCGGGTGAAAGCAAAGAACCGGCATCGTCTGGAAGGCTACTGTATGCTCTACTCGGACTACTTCGCCGACGCTCCATTGCACGGTGAGAAAACATTTCGGCGCCGTTATCGGATGAGCCGAAAGTTTTTCCTCCGGATTGTGAATTGCATCCGGGAGTTCGACGGCTACTTCAAGTGCAAGAAGGATTGCACCGGCACACTTGGATTCACCTCGATCCAGAAGTGCACGACAGCTATGAGGATGCTTGCATACGGAGCTCCCGGTGATTCACTCGACGACTGTGGGCGCATGGCCGAGTCCACCACAATTGATTGTTTCTACAAGTTCTGCAGGGTAGTGGTGGTAGTGTTTGGACCGCAGTACTTGCGAACACCCAATGCAGAAGACACGGCTCGGATCCTAGCACAGAATGAAGCTACACGATTTCCTGGGATGCTTGGAAGCATCGATTGCATGCATTGGAAATGGAAGAACTGTCCATTTTCTTGGCAGGGGTTGTACAAAGGCACCAAAAGTGGTTGCAGTGTGGTGCTTGAGGCAGTGGCCACATATGACCTCTGGATTTGGCACTCTTTCTTTGGGATGCCAGGAACTCACAATGACATCAACGTCCCGCAGTGTTCCCCAGTCTTTGCCAAGCTTGTTGAAGGTCATTCTCCTCCGGTGAACTTCGAGGTCAATGGACGGCAGTACAACAAGGGATACTATCTAGCTGATGGCATCTATCCGAGATGGTCGACATTTGTGAAGACCATCTCAAACCCTGTGCCAGGAGGCAAGAACTCATGGTTTGCGAAGGTTCAGGAGGCTTGCAGAAAGGATGTCGAGCGGGCATTTGGTGTGCTCCAATCTCGATTTGCTGTTGTCTGGTTTCCTGCTCAGACCTGGTCGAAAGATCAAATGTGGGAAATCATGACTTGCTGTGTCATCCTGAACAACATGATCATTGAGAGCGAGCAGGAAGAGCCAGTGTTTGACACTAAACCATATTACAAGCAGGGTCCTCTTGCCCAAGTTGATCACCAGCTACCGGCAAGCTAGACTGACTACCTCAATATGCGTCAGGAGATCCGAGACCCACAGGTGCATTCAGAACTGCAACATGATCTGGTGGAGCACCTATGGAGGCTCAAGGGCGAGGCCGGGAATGACGTGTGATGAAACTTGAGTTTTTATTTGTTAAACTATATAATTTGTATTGAACTATTTTGTTGAACTATTTGACGGCGTGAACTATTTGTTGAACTATTTGATTTATGTGATGAAACACGCCGAAACATGCCAAACTATGTGACGAACCAATTGATTTCTATTTGTATGCGAAAATTCACGCCGAAACACGACGAACCACGCTGAATATGGGCCGATTCACGCAAGTATCGGACTGTTTTTGGACATAATTGGGCCGAACACTGGGCCGAAATCGGCGCCTGGGGGTGACGGCTGGGTGCCAAACAACCCCAGCGCCGAGATTATCGCCGGCGCACTTTAGGCCGCTCTTTTTCGGCGCCACGGCTGGAGATGCTCTTATAAGCTCAACACTCATTGATCACGATCCAAATCCTTGAACTGTAGCAACATTTAAAAATGAGACGGGCCACATCTCCAGCTCGCTCTCTCTTTTGCAAAGCTGACAAAGGTTGCATTTTAGGCAACCGCGAACGCTCCTACCTACCAAATGTCCACGGATCATCTTGTAGGCAAATATATTTGAATTTTCATTTAATTCCTATATGTGGAGCACGGACAGGCCATGCCTAATATTGTTTGATTGACCCACTCATCATTAGATAGGGATTTCTTCACATTAGATCGGTACAAAGTACTTAGTTGTTATTCCAAGGAATGCAAATGGAAAAAGCATAAAGTTACGACGAACTGGCCTGTCCGACCAATTTCGATTCGGTTCGTTCCGCGAACCAAGCAACAGGATGGCCCAAAAATTTGGACCCATTCCTTTTTGAGCCACTTGATTCCGCAACAACCAAACACACCCAGTTGCTTCCAAACATGACCTTACAAAGATTATACAAACGAAAAAATCTCGTCGAAAAAAATAATGAATCGGTCGGTCCATTACAATCAGTACAAAAAACAACTGATCTCATCTGTTTTTATCTCACAAAAAGGTACAACAACAACAAAAAAGAACGACTTTCTCTGCCGGCTATTTACACTGATGCACAAACAGGGTAACATTTAGCAGAGGATATGAAACAAGAAAACCACTCGTAACTTTATATATTTTAACTTACATGGGCGCCTAATCCTGTAGATGCTGTCATTTGTTCGACCATTGGAACTCGATTTCCAGGTTCCTATTCGGACCGCTTTTGCTCTCCGGGAGCAGGGTGTACTCTCCGGCGACTGACCCCAGCATGACGACCCGGTCGATCTGGATCGTCACCTTGCCAAACGATTTCTGCAACAACAGGCAGAGAGCTTGAGGATGCAAATACAGTGATGCGAGAAACAGCAGCAAAATTATATGAAGTGGTAAATATAATGCATGTATATCACATTTCAGTACCTTTCCGAATTTGCTGTTGTTTTTGCAAGAGATATGAAGCTTCTGGCCCTTGGGAGGGCTGTCAAAAGCCCATGCAAAGGCCTCGTCCCATTCAGGTGACTCACCGGTCGAGACAATCTGCGTATAGTATCGCATGGGTTAGGTCAATCAACTTTGTTACACTGCGTGCATGTGCGCACATGGTCAAGTGCAAAAAGGAGAAGCTCAAAACCAAATATGCCTATATACATAATCACTAAGAAATAAACTAGCAAATATTTATGCTTCAAGTTAAGCACCAAATGCAGAGGCATTACGATCAGGAGTTATTCCAATTTCTACTGTCAATGGTAACGTTGAAGACTGATGCACTCTACAGCATAGTGCCTTTGCATCAGGGTACCGTATGTACGGGACTAGAGAACCCCTGATAGGACTAGATACCGAAGGTTTACCAAGAAATGTCTCTCTTCCAAACATCGTAGGCTTAAATAAACACTTGGAGGCACGACAGCACAAGAACTTGTAGGATCCTAACTAACCCATAAACCAATGTCCAAGCTTTGATATGGACTGTCGAACCATGATCTTGCTAATAGATCATAGAAGTGCACATAAAAACAAATAAATAAGAAAAAGATAAACAATATTAACTGCAGGCATAGCAATCATTTATTGCCAGCATAGAAGTACTAAATTGTGCTATGGACTTATATCCCTGAAATGAGATGCACAAACAATATAGACATACCTTTGTCAGCCTTGCTGGATTATTTCCAAGAGTAAGCTTGCAGAATGCACTAGCATTTCCCACTGATTGCCTCAGATTGTTGCCACGCTTTATAGTAACTGTAAGTGTCCCAGGCAAGCACTGAAGTAGCAACTCTGCCTTCTCTTGAAACCGTGGTGGGCCAGACTGTATCAAGTACTGAAGTAGAGGAATAGCCTCTGAGGCAGCAACTGATTGAGCTTTAAATACTTCCGCTGGGCAAGCCGTCCATGCTTGTCTTAGCAGATATAGTGAATCCAGTGCTGCTTCTTGAGTTGCTTCAGAACCAGTTTTAAGGGATGTTACAAGATGCGGAATACATATTGTAGCAGGTTCAGTGACTCTCAGACGAGGGAAATTGCTAAGTAAAGCATTAAGTGCTTTAAGGTACTCCTCATTAGCACTCCCAGATGCCCATATATCCTTCTCAATTGAAGCTGCATACAAAGCACCATCATCAGGTACATAAACTCTGCGTAGAAAAATATAACCACATTCCAGGATGCCAGAAATAAATTGTTCTTACAACTAGAAAATAAGAGTTAAAAACAATGCCTGTTTTGTGTAGAGAACCACTAAAATATAACACTATCTTTTTTTTCAAACACGTTGCTTCGCTTTGCTATATACTCCCTCCGTTCGAAAAAACTTATCCCTCAAATGGATGTATCTAGCACAATTGTGCTAGATACATCCATTTGAGGGACAAGTTTTTTCGGACGGAGGGAGTATCATTTTGTTTGACTTGTTAATATTGAAGGTAGACTTTGACTTATATAGCATGAAAGGCACTGAAACACAACAAGTGACTAATGCAAGTGATCCAACACAAACA
>NC_057813.1:103511614-103655130 GCF_018294505.1 Triticum aestivum
AGAAGTTTGACAAACATTGCTGCCTGAACAGAAGTATCAGGATTGCTTGAACTGATAAGGTCCAGCAAGACCTGGACGCCACCAGATTCTGCAACTGCTCTTTTATTTGCTCGGCTGTACATGACTAGATTCTGCAAGGCACAAATGGCTACCACTTTCATCTCTTCGGTTGGCTGGTCTTCAAGAAGATTGACCAGAGCACGGCATGCTGCGACGGCATCAGTAGAACGAGCAAGACCTTCATTTTGGAAAAGATCTCCAAGAGCAAGAGCAGCAAGCAATCTTCCCTGTTGAGACTGTGTCTGTGGATCCAGAAGGTACATGGATAAAGGTGCAATAGCATTTTTAGCAGCCTTCGCCTCCCTTATTCTTATGTTGTTCAGCAATGCCTCAATGAGTCTTGCAGCAGCTTCCTCACACTGATGACTCCTCAAGAGATCCAGAAGAGCTTCTACAGCACCACTCTCAGCCATTGCTTCTGCACTTGTTGAATCATCACTCTCCAATACAAGCAGGGCATTCAGTGCACCCACAACGGTACTTTCAGTCCCTGATCTGAGCAACTGCACTAGTACCGCAACAGGAACCTCAAGGAAAAACTCGGTACTGTACTGCAAAATGCTAGACAGGACAGCTGCTGCAGATTCCCATACAACATGAGGCAAAGGAGGATCAGATTGCAGCAGCACCTTGGACAACTCAAACACACCACCCTCCTTTGCAATTGTATTTGGCCAGGCTAATGCAAGATTAGCAAGAGCTTTTATAGCTCTCTGCTGTAAATTTGGCAAACCTGATGAGAGAATTTGAATGAGGGCAGGGATGGATTGCTCTGCTACTGTATCCTTCTGGAGGTGTTCTTCCAGGAGAAGATGAGATAGGAGCTCCGCCGCCAATTGTTGCACAGCTGGTGGAGATGAATTCAGTAAAGTAATGACTGGCTCAATTGTTTGGCGGGGTGTCAAGTTGTAATCAGCTCGGCATTCAGGATGCTCCAAAATATTGACAAGAACCTGCAAAGTGCTATACTGCCCCTCCGGACCAGTATCTGCCTTCGATAGCAGAGAGAAAAGAGGCTGTACTACTTTGGCTGCAGATGGGCCTTTTGCTATGCTAGCATTATTTGTCAAAATCCGAAGCATTTCCGCCAATGCAGTGCAAAGAAAATCTGGAGCATCATGAAGAATATCAAGAATGCTCTCAATTACACCAGCTTTGACCATTTCCAATTTGCAAGCCGGCCTATCTTTTCCAATCTTCACCAAAGCTCTGGCAACTGCCTCATGAAGCATGAAATTTTTGCCAAACAAAAGCCCAACAAGAGGAACGACTGCCCCATGCGCTGCCACTAATTCAGCGAGCTGTTCATCATCTAGGAGCTTATCCAGTGCACGGACTACAGAAAGCTGGGCCGGGTTAGCTTCACTAACCAGTAAACCGACCAAAGGTTCCACACAACGGGCTGCAGCCATTGTAGAGCGGATCCTTGTATTTGTAAACAGAACACCGCACAGTTCAGCAGCATCACCTTTCAACTCAGCTGAACAATCTGAGGACAGAATCCGGCACAGAACATCCACTGCGTTCATCTCAACATCAGCAACTGCAAGTGCTCTTGACGGATTGTCACAAAGCAGCCTAACAAGTGCTGATATGGCTGCATGCTGCTCCCTCTCCATGCCAGTACTCAGAACTTCTACAAGCGGCTGAATAGCCTGTCGAGCTGACTCACTGTTCCTGACATGGTCTGCACAAAACAAACTTTCTAATGCCTTTGCCGCGCTATAGCGTGAATTTCTTCCTCCTAGACGAAGGACTGCCACAAGTTGGTTTACAGCACCAAGTGCTGATTCATGTTGCCTTATTTCCGCACAACTAAAAAGAATGCCCAACAACTCAGTTGTAGCTTCTTCTGTTGCGTCTTGTGGGCTAAGTGATAGGTATTTGGTAAGTGCTTCTAGGATTCCAACTTCAGCCATTAGCAGCATGTTTGGAACACAATCAACAGCCAATTGTGTCAAAAGACCCAATGCCAAGAAAGGAGCACCAGGTCTTTCTGGAATGGGTTTAAGTAGATCAACAAGAAGAGGAATGGATTTTCTGGAAGTTGAACCAACCCTGATATCATCAACTCTGAATAGCCTTTCCAGCGTAGTTTCATCAGGATTAGGCACCAACATGAATTCCTCTGATAACTCCAAGAGATCAGCTATATCAACATTAGCACATCCAAGCAAAGATATAAGTCCAGTGGCTGCTCCAGAATTAGCAACAGCCAGAAGAGTTCCTCTGCTACCGTTACTAACCAGACTTGCCAAAGCTTGTGCGGCAAAGTACCTGTATGCTGGCTCGTCTGACCTTAACAAGTTTGAGAGCACAGGAATTGAATGGGATGCTGAATTAGATCGATTGACCTCTCTTTCTTGAAATAGCAATGCAAGAAGTAAGGCACAGACCCATGCGGTATTATCTTCTTCACCCTGATAAAAGCATAAACATACATTACGAGCAGTCCCAGAAATTGAAAGGAAAACAAAAACTTAACAAGCTATGAGCAACAAGACAATGCATTATGTGTACATAAAAACTAGCAAATGAATAATTTAAGTTTTATTAGATAATTTGCGGTGGATCTTTCCTCGTCAAAATGAAAAATTTGGGGAACTGAACTAGTCAGCTGCAGAACAATATAATGCCAAAAATTTAACACAGACAAAAATGAATACCATGAGAACTTCCAAATGCCAATCATGATGTCCAACCAAAAGGATCACAATGTAAAGTTACTTCTTATTTTATCTAATTTTGAAGTATGTGAGGCATTAAAGGGTGTAAACTATCTTTTGATATGAATACCAAAATAAGTCTTCTACCTGATAAGAATTTGGAGACCAGTGCAGGAGTAAGATACATGGTGGGTCTCCAGAAGTAGTATTAGACAAGTCTCAAAAGCAAAATACCAAACAGAACTTATCATGTCTAATCGAGCACAAAATTTTATTATCGTTATGTTGTATGGAGAACTCGGTGACATGGCTATGCTATCCAAATAGAACTTGAGAGTTGACTCAGTTGATCGTACTTCACAACGCAAGTATGGTCTAAGATACCACAAATCTTTTCTTTTGAGTGTCAATTCAGTTAGTTGCTACAATTCAAGTTTTGAATATTTGGACACAACAAAGCAAACGCAAGTTCAAAAAGATACCCCAAATAAAATAGATAGCAAAGACAACTAGCTGACTTTAAAAAATTAGAACTCCTCAACAATGGTTTATACTGTTGAGAACTGAAGTGACTAAATGTACTGTGCCAGGGGATATGTGATTGGTTCGGTATGGTTTAAAGCCCATCTCAAAAGAAGAATGGGAGAATCGATTGGTTTTGGAAATATCCATTTAAAGGAAGCAATTCATTCCTGTTAACTTTTCATTAGCTCTTTTGTTTAGTCATGCCAGGTTATGTAGGCTTTGGTTCCTCTGGAACCTTTATTCAAAATAATGTGCATTACAATGAAGAGTAACAAAAAGGACAAACATGGATCGTATGCACAGGTAATGATCGTGCCAGGGAAACACTAGTCCCTGGAATTGTGAAGATGAATCAACACAAGCTAATGTTTCATGGAAAAGTATGAAACTTTACTCAAGGCACTGAGACTTAGCAGGTGATAATTAAATCAATGTTCCTTATAGCTGTACAATAGATGGAATGGTAGAAATCAGTTAGGTAGGAAGTGATCCATCCAATCTAGAATAAGTTACTGCCTACATAAAACCTAAAGATTATTCAGTCTATAAGCAAATTTAGGAGCAAAATTAAAAAACAAAGGGGCTCTGAATGTAAACTCGGTATGTAATGCAAGATAATGAAGTGTGTAAGTTCAAAAATTTCCAGGCACTCAAATGAAAGTATAGCAGAGATACTAACATTCACATACCAACTTGCATATGTACAAAGAAAAAGGAAAAATGGAATAACTAGCATCCACATACCACATATAGAAATGCATTTTGAGAAATCTTCTCAGTGAGCATTTGAACTGCTCCAGCTTCTAGAATTTCTGCTCTTGTTTTGTCGTCATGGCGAGCAAAGACAGCAAGTAGCCAGAGTGGAATCATGTTACCCGAGATAACAGCAGTGTGGGGCACCATTTCAGCATCACTGCTATTTTCTTTTGAGTGCCTGGAAATTTTAATGTCTGCTATACTTTCACCATCTCCATTTTCAGAAGGTAAGTTTGCTGTATTGATCATACCAACTAGAGAATGAATTAGCTGAATGTACAGACTTGAATCACTCAGTATCTCAATCTGCTTTTGACAATGCTCTTTTGCTGCACAAACAAGAAGAGCACATCCACCAACTTTAACTTTCAGAAGGTTAGAACCAATGACCCGCCGTGCTGCTGATGATATGCAACCTGGGATTTCAGAAACCAAACCACCCACAACATCATGTTGGTCCAAACAGAGCCTTGACAAAACTTCTATGGCTTTATCTTGCAAGGCGGGTACTGCATCAGCTACACAAGAAACAAGGGGAAGTATGGTGTGGGGATTTTCTGCAAGAGCTGTCCAGGGAGCCTTGGTATGCCCATTTGACACCTTCGATCTTGATAATAGCACCAGTGCATCAAGAACTTCTGATGTTGCCGAAGCATCACCATCAGCAGCTTCCAAGAGACCAGCTAGAGCAAGGACAGCACCAGAGCGATTAATAGTATCTGAGATAGCTTGGTTAATGGGCCGGCACTGCAAAAGGCGAGCTATTGCTGCTGCTCCATGAATTCTTCCATCAAGAGTACCCTCCTTAAGAACACGAGTTATAGGGAACATAATTTCTTCAAAAGATACCAGCGCAGACAATTCATGATCAAGAAAAAGGTTTGCCAAAGCTCGGGTTGCTTGCTCTGCTACTTCAAGAACTGTTGAACTTGCAAGTGAGACTAGTGGAGCAAGTGCATCCCGTCCAACTGCAGCAACCTCCTTATTTTGCTTGACTGAAAGAAAAATGGCAGCAAGGCAACATGAGGCCTCCATTAGTATTCTGTCGGACTGCACGTCAATCAGTTTCATGACTGACCAAAGTGTCTTCACTGCAATATGTGTCTCTCGCAAGTCTTTGCGGCAATGGAATAGACCAGCAAGAGCAGATGCTGATGTAGCCTGAGTTTCTTCTTTTGGGGAGCTTAGAATTTTGATCATTGTCTCAACTGCATCGTTTGCAGCACTTCCTTCATGCAGAATATCATTAAGTGGTGCAACAGAAAGCAAGCTTTTCAAAGCATCAAGAACATAAATTTTTGATTCAGGCTGTTCACTTGTCAACAGAGCAGATAACTGACTAATAGTTCCAGTATCTGACTTGTGAATGAGATGATTCAGTGTTTTGGATGCTATCTCTTTGCCATTGTCACTTCCGTTTTTGAGAAGCCATAGCAAAGCAGGAACTGCATCAGCACTTTCAACACATGCTCGTATGTCTTCACTGTGATTGCATAAATTGCCAATGATGGTTGCTGAATCTTCTTTAGCTTTCGGAGAACCAGTTTCTAATATTTGAACAAGAGGAGGTATACCACCTGCAGCAGTGATAGCCCATTTGCACTCATCATTCTCCTTTGACAGAAGAGCGAGCAGAGCAACAGCACATTCCTGCTGCTGTTCTGAGGATAGACCAAGTAAGGATATCAATAGCTGAACACCCTCACGGCCTTGAAGAGCTTGCCATAAATCGCAATCTTTCTTGCAGAGAGCAAAGAGTGATGTCATCAGGTCATCTTGCACCTCAGTGCCTGCCATGGTTATCAAACCAACAAGCAAACGTTTTGCATCAGAATCTGCAAGTGTCTTGCAGAGAACTGGGTTACTATACAAGCTGGCCAAAGCTTCAATTACACGCTCCTGTACAAGGAAGGGCGCCTTAGGCTTGAACTGTTTCATTAATGTCTTCTCAATGACCAGAGGGTCTGATGCACTGATTGATTCTGCATTTATGTCATATATCATCAAGGCTGAGGCTAATGCACCAAGAGTGTCAGCAATCTGTGCAGAGGAAGAGCATGATTCAAGACTTTCACCAAGGCTTGAGATTACATAAGATAAACCACCAGAAATATTTGCTAATGCACACATCGCATTTTCTTGCAGCGCTTGGGCAGATTCTCCGTGCATGAACTCTTTTGATGGAGCAATAGTAGCATTTATAAGAGCAGGAATCCCATTAGAACTAGCTACCTCACGCCGAGCTTCTTTACTCTGCGCAGAAAGGGATTTCAGAGCACCAGCAGCTTCTGCTCTAATAGATGTTTCATTACCAGGACCAAGCAACTTTAGGAGCTGTTTTGTTGTTTCTCCTGATAAAACTTTTGAACAAACTGATGAGTCTTCCATCATTAAGGCCCCGAGAAGATTGCACACATTTGCTAGGGTATTTGTCTGTCCAGAACCAATCAGCTTTATAAGTATATCAACTCCACCACATCGCACAGTTGCTGACCAAAACCCCTCTGTGCTTTTTGACAAGTTCTTCAGTGCTCCGGTTAGCAGGCCATCCACCAAACTCTCATTCTTGAGGCTAACTTTGAGTTGCTCCCACAGTACTGGGACAACATTTTCTGTTGAGAATATCTTTGAACCAACATGATCCCTTATCCCACCTTGAGAAACAGCATAAATTGTTTTGGCAGCTGCAGTCTGACTTTCAGCTGACTTGGACCTGAGAAGAGCAAGCAATGGAGGGATGCAACCACCAAGCAGAACCTTCACCCTTAGCTCCTCTTCCTTGCAAAGAGACCCAAGAACAGTAGCAGACAGCATCTTAATTCCAGATGAGCCAGACCTGAGGAGAGAAACAAGTATTGGAACAGCCTGTGAATGCGACGCAACAGCTCCAAATGCAGTATCACGCGTTTGAACAAGATCCAATAACTGCTTCAATGAGCTTTCTTTTTCTTGAGTGGACGAAGAACTCTGCCGCAACTGCTCAATACAATGAGCAACACTTGAAAGTGTCTCCTCATCCTCCATATTGGCTCGGTTCCTGCAATTACATATGATCAGACTTAGTTCTAGTGTCCAATACTTCACAATGATTTTGATGTGGTATAATTTACAAGAGCATAGTAGTTTATCAAAAGTTCACAGCTAAGATACTACTTCATCTGAGCCAAAATGTATTCAAGATGATACTCTGACCATCAATTTCTTTATAAAAATGTCGCCTCACAGAGAAACAATTATATAAGTGTATTTCATGATAAATCTAGTGATATCAATTTGATGTTTTGGATGCTGGTGATTCTTTTCTTATAGATGGTCAAATCCACATGGCACTTTCATTAAACAGGTGTACCAGATGATTTATAATTGTTGTGTGATCTTCTACCAAGATGACTTTGCTTAATGGCTTAACGCAATGGTCAACAAACTTAAGACAGCCTGCAAGCAGTGCTGCTTGGCTGTTCCCCACGCTCTCCCATAGCTCTTGCATCCATGTATTTGTCGTTTCAGGTTTAGATTACCCCCTCTTGTGTTTATTGCTCAGTTGTCTATGCAGTTTTCCTGCATCATTTGGAAAAAAAAAAGTTATGTGATCTCTCGATTCTAACATGTTTCCTGGAATGCCCATTGGCTGCTGCACGTTACTTTGCTTTGATCTTGATCTGTTAGTTTGATTAGGAATTTATCCCTTTAAAAAATGTTCGAGTTAGATTTGAGTTTGAGATAGAGTCAGTCTTAAGTGACAACTCAATGCGTTTGCATTTTAACTTATGAGATCAAGGAAGAAGGAATAGTTAGAATTTTGCTCATGAAAAAACTTATCTCCCATATGTGGTCAATTTCTCCATATTCAAGTATCTCATTTCCTTCGAGATGCACTGTGCCTGCCCTTTACTCTCTCATAAGGTAAAAAAAGAACTCGACCAACCGGCACTAGCATCCATGGGATTTTAATTCAAAAGAAAGTATGAGGGGCACACTCCGCGGAGGTGAAGCCTTGGACCTGGGTAGACTAGGCATGCACTCCCGTTCTAGGCGACTGAGCAACGCTCAAGTTCCACTCTTTGTGAAGTAAGGTTCAAAAAAAATTCCAAATTGCTCCTGCCTTTGAATATAAAATTGCAGGACCTATTTAAATCTATAATAACACCTTATTACAATTGTAATATCATAAATCAAATAACTAATGCAATTGTGTATCTAAATGTAGGTGTAGGTGTAGGTGTTGACTTTTATTGCTCTCGTAATTTCTTACACATCCAAGTAATGTTAAACCAGGGCATCAGAAAACTTTTATCTAGGGGTCCTTTTATTTGGAGCAGAAATTTGTTGAGTTGCAGGGCAGTTGTTATAGACTATTAATTTTCACTTCCCTACTAGTTTGGTTGACATATAAGTCACTTCTAAAAACATATCCCTTAAGTGGACAAAATAGACATTTTAGTAGTAATGTATTTTTCCCATTTGATATTCAGGAATTCTAAGATTTCACCTTGTGACAATTTTACAGTTGTTATATTGCATGATATGAAAGAAAAGTCCAGGAGATGCAACAGAGACATGTCAAACAGAAAAACAAATGACCGTAAGAGTAGTGGAAATGTTGTTGTGGTAAGTCACATTTCATCAATCATACTATAGACAACTACGAGCATTTTGCACTACAGAGTACAAACACAGAGAGAATCACAACTTACTTGCCCATTCTCATGACCGAGACAGGAGTTGGTGGCTCTGAATCTTGAACCTTATCCTGTTAATAGCCAAGCAGGAGTGATTAGCATTAAAGACTCCAAGACATAGTTTTTTGAACTTTACATGAGCTGATAGCATTGCATTGCACAAAATGTTGAACAGCATAAGTACTAGATTCAAATGAAGGCTTTTGAACATCAAATAACCATTACAATACTTTAAAATGTACAAAATTACAACAGTGGATACAATTTAATGACTCCAAAACATAGGTCGGGTGTTCAAACTGATGATCATGTTGTCAGGTCAATCCCATATTTTCCTCAAAGTGCAAGCAAGACTGAAAACAATCATCATTCTTGCAGTGTGATAAATCACTGTTCTCTAGTACATGAAGTGTCAAGAATATGTATCTAGTTGATGGAAATCACATGGTTATGGATAGTTCAAAAAGAACTATGAAAGCACTATAGAAATATGTAGTGATAACAACACCATTGAAGTTTCATGACAAGAACTTTATCAGGACTCCCTCTAATCACACAGAAGAACACAATTTTCTATGGCATGACTCCATTCACTTTTGCAAGCTCCAGAATAACATCTCCAGATTATAGTTGGTCAAATTACTTACAGGGCATGACTTGATACACAAAAAGCTAAGATGGAACAAGATAAAAGTTAGGGAAATCCACAGAGATGAAAAAACAAAAAGGCGTGTATTGTCCATCAAACATAGGTCCACACAAAAATGAACGTGAGATTCAGTACATCAAGACCATGCAAAAGATGCGGCAACAAAAATCCAGTCATCCAATCAGTTCAACTTTTACACGCTTTTGCTTCATCCAAAATAGCTACATGCCTACGGCACAAGAGAGCTTTCCAATGCCTATAAATGCCAAAAGTTAACACAATTCACCATCACCCGAGTGAACATGCATGGCCCAGACCAGAAGAAATGAAGAATGTTACTGCCACTAATGCCAAAAGAAGGTAACAGCTTCCTAGCTCCATGATCTCAAGATAGACATCGCAAACTATTGTCTGTCAACAGTAAAAGTCGATAGACCTAGTTGAAAGGAACCCCCAAAGCATAAAATTCGACGGATACGATACCCAAGGATGGACTTGTACCAAGAAGGCTGACAAGTGACAACCGATCTCACTCTCAAAGAGTATCCTTATCCCACTACTTTACTATTTAATCACGGAAACGAAGATTGCAGTTGAAGAAAGGCTCTGAAAGCGACAGGCTGCCTGCCAGTGTCTACTAGCTCAGAACCACGACGTCCAGTAGCAAGAGGAGCACCTACCAGATCTGCGCCGCCGTTGGTTCCATTGAACCTCCACGCTAATGCCGCCGCCATGTTAGGTGTCCGTGACCTCCTCGAGCCGAGCAGATCAGGCTACCCGCTTCTTCCTCACTGCCTCTGAGCTCTCAACCTGAAACCGGCAGTAAAAGAAAAAACGGCCGCGTCAGATCCACCGAGTGAAGAGAAATCCCATTCGGCACTGAACTATGCCGGATTTCGCCTCTGGCGTAGCTGACCACCGGCGCGCGGCCCCAGATCTAGCCGCGGACGGACGCGGCAGCTACCGCCGACAGGCGGATCACCGACACTCCCAATTTCCCACACCAGCTCCCGCGAATCGCCTCATTGGACGCTAATTAGCCCGCGAATTCCTGGAGCGACCACCCAGATCACGCACCCTTGCGCGCAATCCCGGAGCTCGACTGGAGCAGCACACCACTCACTGGTACCCGCCACAGCCGGAATCACCGCGGAAGAAAAACCAAAGGAGAGTCGGAAGATTGTCGCAAACCTCTCATGGAAGCGGCGCGAGATTTTCGCGAGGAATCTCCGGGGGTTGGCCGGCCTTCCTGCTGCTACGCCGGCAGTGCAGATCCAGTGGGGAGGGGGGCGCCGCCCATGCACACGCAGGCGAGAGAGAGAGGCGTCTGTTACGCTCTCGTCTCTTTTCCCTCTCGTGGCGCGGAATTTTATTATTAACGCTAATTATCGGGGGCCTAAAAGGGAGCCGCAATTTATATAGCCAGTGAGTGAGCGCCCCTCTTCTCTTCTTCCCGGCGCAGCGCAGCGACCTACCGCCGACAGTGGCTGGCAGTGGGGAGCGAGCAACTCGGTTTGGAGCTCTGTAGTCTGTACTGGCGCTCTTGCACCAACACCCTTGGCCTGTTTCCTATTTACAGGAAAAAGGACCAAGTTTTATTTTTTGTTTGCACATTCAGGAATTCTCGGATAAATACTCCCTTCATCCCAAAATTCTTGTCTTAGATTTGTCTAAATATGGATGTATCAAGCCATATTTTAGTATTAGATGTATCCATATCTAGATAAATCTCAGATAAGAATTTTGGGACGGCGTTGCAGAAATTTCAGAGGTAATTGTTGTACAAAAATAATTATAAAATTTTGGCCCTATGAAAAGAAATACTTTGCTCAGGGTGAGCTTAACAGCTCAAGCTAGATTTTATAGGTAACTATACTTCCATCAAAAGAGGTAGCAAAGGGTACTGCATAAGATGTCTAGATTCCAAAGGGTGTATATGCAATGTTTTGATTATTCTAATTTAAGCTGTGTCGATTGGACTAAACAAAACGGATTGTAAGCTGGTAGAGGTACGGCGTTTGTTGATTAGTGCCAGTCTGCATGGGCTGGAGGGGTTTTGTCTTGCGGAGCCAAGAAAATCAACAGGTAGGGTAGGGTAGGGTAGGGTAGGAGGGGAGAGGTATCCGCCAACTTGTGCATAGCTGTAAAACTAGTGGAGGGTGTTTCGTACCATCCCCTTTCTTCAGCAGAGCATCTGCACGAGCTGATTAGTTTGCGTCAGTCACCACGCCTATTTTCTTCCCTTCATTTGTGGCGCGCCGTTTTCCATTTGTATGGAACTTCATTATTTTCCACGAATTGGGCGTTAGATATGGTTTTACGTGAGTATGGAACATGCCGTCGGGTAGTCAGCTCTGTTATATAGTACGGCTGTTGTTACATTGTGTTTGGCATTGCGTGGGTCTGATTTTGGTATAGTCTAAAATCCCATTTGGCCACAGAAAAATAGAAAAAGTCTCTAATTGTGTGCTGAGTGTACTGTTCTTGGTTTGGTGTATGGGGCGTTATTTAAGCTACGTTCTGGTTTGCGGTACAAAACACTAAATTGTGCAGACACTCCCACGGCAGCAGCTTGCCGTGACAAGTTCATACAAACAACTCAGTTGAGCTTGATGTTGAAGCTGTGGAACTGTGATGTATGTACTGATCTTTTTGATAGTCCTGATCTGAAATGTTACCCTTAAAATAGATGGATCCAAACCGGATATTCAATTTGGTGCCCAAGCTCATCCGCACCCGATGAACAGTAAATTCAAAAAATACTAAAAGATTCAAATAATTTTGAAATATTTTAGGTGGAAGATATTCCAACCCGTAATGTTCATGCCAAATTTCAGCTTGTTCGGACATCTGAGGAGCTCATGGAAAGAAGACAAAATCGTTCAAAACAGTAGATGAACAGTAAACTTTCTTATAGCCCCAAAAATTGTCTTTTCTGTTGAGAGCTACTGAAATGTCCAAACTTCACGAAATTTGGCACGGACTTCACGCACACGAGCATCTAGCATCACGAAAAATAGAATTTTTTGAATTTATTTACTATTTCAAATGAATTTATTGTTCACCTCGGGTGCAGATGCACCCGAGAGCCAAAACGCCGCGTCCGATCGAAATATACAAACGAGAAAAAATAACCAAAACATGGTTGGTCCAGTGCACTTAAATTATCATAAGTTATCATGTATGAATAGTTGATTCTGTAAATTAGTATCATCTTTGATGGATTCATATGAATTTACAATAGAAGTGTAATTCATTTGAATTTACAATAAAAGTGTAATGAATTATCAGTTACCTAGCATAACGCTATTGGAAAATAAAAGGTTAAGTTATGCATCATTCATTATCTTGCACAGACAATGCATATTTTTGTGAATAGACCCGCTGAAATAGCGATCAGGCATATGACTTAAGAAAAATAATCCCCACATGAAAAAAGATATTCATAAATGATAGAGTTAAAGAATAACTCCTACAAAATCATCATTGTTGATGATTATTAATTTTATCGAACTAACACTTAACAATGTGATGTCCTGGGCAATAAATCATTCTTTATTAAGAATATAATCAATAAATGATGACCTGGATGGTATTTTAAAAATTCCACCAAATTGCGGGAGGGAGTCGAACGACTTTTTTGATCTAATTCAACTTGTCTATATATGGAACATTTCTCTATTAAATGTTACTCGCCACGGTACTTTTGTGATAATATAGTTTTCCAATTAGTTTTTTATGGTCTTTTATTTGAAAAAACAATAATTATTTTATTCATGTTGTAGTTGTCCTTAAAAATAAATAAATTAAACATTTATACTAAAATTTTATACTTATTTATGACAAAATTCATTTAATTATTGGCATGTATTGTCTGCGACATAGTTATACAAGTCAACTCATATGATAATGTTGCTAAATTTTAATAATAATGTTTTTGTGCTACAATTGTACTTTTTGTTGTTGTTGAAATGAGCATGCACTATGCCAAATTTGAAACTTGTCATTAATAAAAAATGCATTGTTTTTTGGTTTTTCTTTCATTACATTTCTCTTCATAGGTTTGTGATAATCACATGATAAAATGTATATATCTCTGTTAGACATATATATCATGTTAAAGATTTCTAAAACTTATGGTCTCAGAAATATCTTGATCGTAGATCTAGAGTATATAAAGTGTTTTGAGGAGCCTGTTACCGTATCATTAATGTGTTGCTTTACCTTTTTGGGTCAATGTATCTCACATGTTACAACATATTAAATAATCAACTGATACATGTACGGGTTGCATATTCGGTACTTCAATAAAATCATTGTACCTAAGATAGCCTTCAATATAACACATATGGCATCCATCAGAGATAGGCTAACAATCTAGCTAAACTAATTGCCACATGTCAAAATATCATTTTCTCTTGGTGGTGCAAGCTATTAATTTCTAGTGTGGGCTTACTCATGCAAATTGTATGATTTTATGTTGATCTTTGGCTCAACGTCTCTATTATTTTCAAGTGTTTATTAGGCATTGTCACTTACGAAGGATCTCCTCCTACATAACATCATAATTGCATCAGGATTGTCAAGGTGCTGTCACTGGCATCAACACGAGTATGAAGGGCATTACCAACACGGTGGTTGAGGAGATCAAGGAGGCTATGAAAGATTTTGCTTCGGTTATTTTTGTGCACGAAGGACGGCTATTCAATATGGAAGCACGTTAGTTAGCTAAACATGCTTTACATCTTGATGAGGGTCATCATCTTTGGCTTGTAAACCCTCATGATCCTAAGATTATTACCGTAGACTTGATTATTGAATAATGTAAAGCATGTTTACCCCTAGAAAAGTGCTTATTAGGCTTTTGGACATAGTAACTATTGTGTGTAGTGGTTAAACATATATAACTAGTACAAGTGGACCGGGGCCTCCATTCCTACACCCAGAGTGGTATGTCTTGTTTGCCCGGCCAATGGACCTACCATACTGTCGTGGTTATATTTTGTACTGCATTCTAAAATTAGTTTAGCTCAACAAAATTCAACAACCGTAGAACGAGACTAGATCACTAATATGTAAAAAAAGTTCTCCCTCCATCTCATAATACTCCCTCCGTTTCTTTTTACTCCGCGTATAAAATTTGGTCAAAGTCAAACTACACGATATTTGACCAAATTTATATGGAAAAATATGAACATCTATAATATTAAAACTATATAGTATGAAAATACATTTCATGGTGCATGTGATAATGTTTCTTTCATATTGTGAATGATGATATTTTTCAATATAAAGTTGGTCAAACTTTACAAAGCTTGACTTTGACCAAACCTTATATGCAGACTAAAAAGAAACAGAGGGAGCACAAGATGTTTTTGTAAGCTATTTCAGCTTGCAAAAACATCTTATATTGTAAGACGAAGCGAGTGTAAGGGCATACTTGTCCCTTAGTAGTTTTGGTGATTGATGAAAATGCTTTTGCGGACTAATCGTGTGTATTGAGCTTTTCAGATATATCATGACTAAACACAAGACGATTTGATGCCCCTTGAAGATTATTGAAGACGGCGTTTCTCTACGGTTCTTTTCGGTGGAGTTGAGTCATAGGAAAGCCGTAGTATTAAGAGGGGGTCCGCTTTGGAAAGGTTTGGGTGGAATCTCACGTACACGTCCCTATTGCACCGCCCTTCCGTTGGCTCTTTGGAGTTTCCTCCGTCTCACCTTGCGAAATGAAGGACTCTGAGCTGCTCTTCTCAGGCTGGCGGTAGTACTGCTCCTCTGAGCGGTACTACTGCAGGAGCCAACGGTAGTACCGGGCTCCGGCATGGTACTACCGTGGGCTTCCATGGTAGTACCGCTCCTTCTAAGTGGTATTACCGTGTACTCTGGCCTGGCGCTGCTGCGCAAGTGGTAGTAGGGGCGGATGTAATTTTTTACATCCGCGCCCTACCCGGTAGTACTGTGCTATGGCGCGGTAGTACCGTGTCGCCTGGCCAGGTACAGGAGCAGGAGCGGAGGTAGGGGTGTATGTAATTTATTTCATCCGCACCCTTCACGGTAGTACCGCACCCCTGGTTCGCGGTAGTACCGTGTCGGATTTTCGCATCGATAAAATCTTAGCGGAGGTAGGCACGGATGTAATTTTTTTATATCTGTGCCTACCGTTCCTGGACTGTGGCTGCCCTGCAGTAGTACCGCATAGGGTCGCGGTAGTACCGCGCCCTGTCTATGCTCTTTTGTTCAGGTCCAGGCTCTGCCGTGCCCATGGTAGTACCGCGGTCCGCCGCGGTAGTACCGCAGGCCCGTGCGGTAGTACCGCTCATGTGGTGCAGTAGTACCACGGGTCGCATGCTGAGTGGTGGGTAACGGTTGGAATTGTCCCCCCACTATATAAGGGGGTCTTCTTCTTCAAGAAGACTCACCTCTTCCATCCCCAAGCTCCATTGTTGCTCAAAGCTCCATTTTCGCCCGATCTCTCTCCCTAGCCAATCAAACTTGTTGATTTGCTCGTGATTAGTTGAGAAGGCCCCGATCTACAATTCCACCAAGGGAAATTCGATTCCCCCACTAATCCCTAGTGGATCTTGTTACTCTTGGGTATTTGAGCACCCTAGACGGTTGAGGGCACCTCGGAGCCATAGTCCATTGTGGTGAAGCTTCGTGGTGTCGTTGGGAGCCTCCAATTAAGTTGTGGAGATTGCCCCAACCTTGTTTGTAAAGGTTCGGTCGCTGCCTTCAAGGGCACCAATAGTGGAATCACGAAATCTCGCATTGTGTGAGGGCATGAGGAGAATACGGTGGCCCTAGTGGCTTCTTGGGGAGCATTGTGCCTCCACACCGCTCTAACGGAGACGTACTTCCCCTCAAAAGGAAGGAACTTCGGTAACACATCCTCGTCTTCACCGGCTCCACTCTTGGTTATCTCGTGCCTTTACTTTTGCAAGCTTACTTGTGTTATATCCCTTGCTTGCTTGTGTGCTTGTTGTTATTGCATCATATAGGTTGTTCACCTAGTTGCATATCTAGACAACCTACTTTGATGCAAAGTTTAATTTGGTAAATAAAAGCTAAAAATTGTTAGTTGCCTATTCACCCCCCCTCTAGTCAACTATATCGATCCTTTCAATTGGTATCAGAGCCTCGTCGCTTTATTAAGGACTTTGTCGTCCAAAGAGTATAGTTGACACCATAGACGGTGGGGAGGAGCACTCCGGTGTGAATCCGATCTCATCTACAGGTGATGGGAAACCACGGTGTCCCGTGAGGAATTCAATGTGGCCTTGGACACATTGAAAACCTCCATGACAACCAAGGTTGAAAGCATGTTTAATAAATTCTTAGAAGGACTTAAACTATCTACCTCACCGTTGAAAGTGGGTGATCCCACGGACAAGGTGACGGATGCTAACTCCGACAAGGGGGAAGCTACTAGTGAAAAGGAACCTTCTACTAGTGGTGGAAATGGTACCGACATCTTTGCCCATGTGGCACCTCCAGTTTATGGAGGATCGATTGCTTCTACTCATTTAAATCATGTCGGGCCTCCTCCTAAGATTGTGAAAAATGAGGACTTTGATTCTTGGGTGTATCGCTTCAAGCGTCATTTAAATCGTGTGAATACTAACCTTTGGAGAATTATTGAAGAAGATTTTCATCCACATGACCGAAGCAACTTCCCCTAGAGAAGCCATGGACCATCAATTCAATGAGAATGCTCTCTTCATCATTCAAGATGTTGTTCTTCCCAAAGATCTCCCTCATCTTTGACCCTACGCCATGGCCAAAGACGCATGGCATTGCGTTGTTTCCCTCTATAAGGGAAGTGCAAGCATTCAACGCTCCAACTATGAAGTGGTGCAAGATGAAGCCGATGAGCTTGCAATGAAAGAAGATGAAGAACCTCGTGAGCTCTTCCGGAGAGTCACCAAGCTTGCGGTCTCACTCCGAGATCATGGGAGCAAGGACACGAATGACAATTGGATCAAGCGCAAGTTCCTCAAGGCAATGATGCCTTACCACAAGGCCTTGTCCTCCTGTAGGACTTTGAAGTATGTCTAGAGGGGGGTGATTAGACTACTTGACCAATTAAAAACTTAACCTTTTCCCAATTTTAGAGTTTGGCAGATTTTAGCAATCTTTGGACAAGTCAAGCAATCATCACACAATTCAAGCAAGCATGCAAAGAGTATATGAGCAGCGGAAATTAAAGCATGCAACTTGCAAGAAAGTAAAGGGAAGGGTTTGGAGGATCCAAACGCAATTGGAGACACGGATGTTTTTGGCGTGGTTCCGATAGGTGGTGCTATCGTACATCCACGTTGATGGAGACTTCAACCCACGAAGGGTAACGGTTGCGCGAGTCCATGGAGGGCTCCACCCACGAAGGGTCCATGAAGAAGCAACCTTGTCTATCCCACCATGGCCATCGCCCACGAAGGACTTGCCTCACTAGCGGTAGATCTTCACGAAGTAGGCGATCTCCTTGCCCTTACAAACTCCTTGGTCAACTCCATAATCTTGTCGGAGGCTCCCAAGTGACACCTAGACAATCTAGGAGACACCACTCTCCAAGAAGTAACAAATGGTGTGTTGATGATGAACTCCTTGCTCTTGTGCTTCAAATGATAGTCTCCCCAACACTCAACTCTCTCTCATGGGATTTGGATCTGGTGGAAATAAGATTTGAGTGGAAAGCAACTTGGGGAAGGCTAGAGATCAAGATTCATATGGTAGGAATGGAATATCTTGGCCTCAACACATGAGTAGGTGGTTCTCTCTCAAAAATGATAAGTTGGAAGTGTAGGTTTGTTCTGATGGCTCTCTCCACGAATGAAGAGGAGGTGGAGGGGTATATATAGCCTCCACACAAAATCTAACTGTTACACACAATTTACCAAACTTGGTGGGACCGATTCAACAGACTCGGTCGGACCAATTTAGTAAACCTAGTGACCGTTAGGGTTTTCGGTGGGACCGACATGCAACTCGGTAGGACCGATATAGTTAGGGTTAGGGCATAACGTAATCTCGATAAGACCGATTACACAAACTCGGTGAGACTGATTTTGGTAATAAGCTTTCCAGAGAGTTGGTCAGGTAAACTCGTTGGGACCGATTCGCTCACTTCGGTGAGACCGAAATGTTACGAAAGGGAAACAGGGAGTATACATTGCAATCTCGGTGGGACCGATCGCTCACTTTGGTTAGACCGAAATGTTACGAAGGGAAACAGAGAGATTACAATCCCATCTCGGTGAGACCGAGATCCCTATCGGTGAGACCGATTTACCTAGGGTTTGTGGCAGTGGCTATGACATTTGAACTCGGTGGCGCCGGATAGAAAGAATCGATGTGACCGATTTTGACTTTGGGTTTAGGTCATATGAGGATGTGAGAAAGTAGTTGAGGGTATTTGGAGCATATCATTAAACACTTGAAGCAAGAGGCTCATTAAGCAACACCTCATCCCTCCTTGATAATATTGGCTTTTCCTATAGACTCAATGTGATCTTGGATCACTAAAATGTAAAATGAAGAGTCTTGAGCTTTTGAGCTTGAGCCAATCCTTTGTCCTTGATATTTTGAGGGATCCACTTTCATCATCCATGCCATGCCATTCATTGAGCTTTCCTGAAATAATAGTCTTGGAATAGCATTAGCTCAATGAGCTATATGTTGTTATGAATTACCAAAACCACCTAGGGATAGTTGCACTTTCAATCTCCCTCTTTTGGGTAATTGATGACAACATATAGATCAAAGCTTCGACACATGATAATAAGATTGAAAAACATCGTCGCTTTGAGAAGTATGTGATAAGCAAGAGCTCCCCCTAAATTTGTGCATAGTTTAAAATTTGCTTTGGGCTGCAAATGCACAAGGAATTAGGCTCATGGGTTACTCTTCCATGTCACATACATCTTGGTGGAGCACTCAAAATAATAAAGATTGAATACATGCACTCATCACCAAGCAAAGTGAATGATCATAAAAGGATAGGTAAGATAATATCATCAAACAGGCATAAGTGTAGCTTATGATCAAACACATGATCATCAATGTCTCACAGATAATAGCATAGTATCTCAATTAATCAAAAGCAAACAAAGTTTAACCACCAAAGCAAGAGAGAATAAAAGCAACTCTCTCTCTCTCTCTCGAAGCCTATGATCTATACATTTTTCTCCCCCTTTGGCAACAAGTTACCAAAAAGTTCATAGAAAATGCATAGTGCTAGATCGTCTCTCAGGCTTGATCTTCAGGTGGTGGTGTAGAGATGGCTCCTTGGACGAAGGCTTCAGTTGATGTGGATGGAGCTGGAGGAGTTGGTGCTGGAGCTGGTTGCCCTGGAGCTGTAGGAGATGTAGCTGGTGCAGATGATGTGGCTCTAGTGTCTGTCACAAGCACTGCAGCTGACCTCTGAGCTCTAGGCACTCTGGCAAATGCATTAGTGGTTGTCTTGCTCTTCCTCTCCTGCATGTCATCCTGAAGCTGCCCCATAACTGACTGAATCTCAGTTACTTTGGCATCTAGATCATAGAATGTTAGTTCCATGATTCTTTCCAGGCTCTCCTGGTTTTGAGTTAGGGTGGCCAACCCCTTCTCAATCCTCAGTGTTGATGCTATCAAGTAACCAAGCTGCTCCTGCTTGTTCTTCAAAAAGTAATCAGATGCCTCCTCTTGAGTTGGCATCTTGGCAGCCTTCTCTCTCTTTGCTTTCTCCTTCTTCTCTTGAGCTTGCACTGATGATGGTTCATTCTCATTCATTACAACTTGATTGTCCTCAAAGTCTGGATAGATAGCAAAATGTTCCTTATCCAACAGATATTTTCCTGTGCCCATCTTTGAGTTAATCAACTCCTGAATCTGTGGAGCATATCCACAACTTCTCTTTTGGTCTGACATGCTGCAAACCACTGACTGCTGACCCTGTGAATAGTTATAGATGAGATAGAATGGATGAGCATCACAAAATGCAGAGATTTTTGGAAAAGAATGATTCAAAAACTCGGTTTTAGTTTTCCACAGAAAGCATTTCGGATCAACCGATTTTCAAACTCGGTGATACCGAAGCAGTTTTGGAACCTAAACTGGTGAACTCGGTAGGATCGAGTTACAGTTCGGTGGCACCGATGAAAGGATCGAGTTACAGTTCGGTGGCACCGATGAAAGGATCAAGATGGACCTAGAGGGGGGGTGAATAGGTACAATTACAAAATTTTAATTATTACTTGACAATTTTTAGGCAATAATGCGGAATATGAAGATGAGCCTAACAATTGCACGCGAGCACAAAGTACTAAGCAAATAACACAAACACGTAAGTAGGCAAGCACAATATAATGTACGCAAGTGTAAAGAGACAAGTAACCACAAGTAGAGAGTTAAGGTTAGGAATAACCGCAACTCCGGGAGACGAGGATGTAAGCCGATGTTCACTCCCTTGGAGGGGAGCTAGTCACCGTTAGAGGGATGGATGTTACCACGAAGGCACACCAACGCCACGAAGGCTCACCCTATTCTCCCTTTGAGACAACACCACGGAGGCGTTTCTCAACCACTAGTGGTAGACCTTGGGGTGGTCTCCAAACCCTCACAAACTTTTCCGAGGGTAATCACAAAGTTCGATTCCTCTCCGGATGACTCCTACCGCCTAGGAGTCTCCAACCTCCAAGAGTAACAAGAACGATGCGAAATGCTCAAAACTTGCTCAAGTCACGAAATCCTTTGGTGCAAAGAAGGGGAAGAAGTGGATCTATCACTTGATTGGAGAACTTCTCTCAAAATGCTCCTAGAACACTTGGAATCTAGGATTTAGTGTGGATGAATGAGAGAGAGAGTGAGGAGTGTTCTTGTGAGGCTCAAAGTGAATGGTCAACCCTATCCCGTGGAAGGGAAGGGTGTATATATAGGTGGTGGGAAAAGCGGCCGTTTGGGGTACAGGATGGCCGGACGTCCGGAGAACGTCGGACGTCCGGAGGCCCAAATGGGTCCGGACGTCCGACAGTCATCGGACGACCGGCCGCTGTGAAAAGTGTGACCCACAATCCAGTGTACAGGATACGGACGTCCGAGCGGGGCCGGACATCCGTAAGAATGCTTCTGATGTGAAAGTGTCGGACATCCGGAGGGTTCCGGACATCCGTAAAAATGTTTCTGTTGTGGAAGTGTCGGACGTCCGGAAATGTCCGGACGTCCGGGCAATCAGGAAGGACCGGACATCCGTAGAACACCGGACGTCCGAAGGCAAGGTATATAGATAGCAACTTTTGAGCAAGTTTTTCACAGATCCATCGATCCCCTCTTAATAGTGCGGGATCCCTATACTCAAGAACAAACCATAAATGAAGTCAACATCTTGTATCTCCATTCTTGAGTTATATGCTTTTGTCCCTAGTCATGATCCATGCACACGGTCTTTGGAACATAATCCTGAGATATACTTGATAAACATGATTAGTCCCGAGCATATGTGTTGTCATCAACATCAAAATATGATTAAGGGCATGATTGCACTTTCAATCTCCCCCTTTTTGGTAGTTGATGACAACTCATATGCATACTCATAATAGTAATCGGAAGTATTTGTTGTGGAGCTCAATAACCATAATAAGAATAAGTAGCGAGCGAGCTCCCCCTCAAAGTGATACCACAAATACTACTAAAAACAAAAATGATGAGGGCTCCCCCTCAAACTGATGCCACGATAATCAAGAGTTACACTTCATATAGATTCACCAAATCTCAGATTCAACAAACTCATAACCAACAAACTCATAACATAGTTCAACAACTCATAACATAGCTCATAACATAGTTCAACAACTCATAACATAGTTCAACAAACTACTCATAACATAGGTTCGATTACATAATGAGCTAGAGTAATGCATATGGAGCCTACTCCCCCTTTGGCATCAAGTATCCAAAGAAAAGAACTAGGGGGAATGACATAACAGTATTAAAGATCATCCTCATCATCATCATCATGAACACCACTGCCACCAGCCTCGTCGAAGAAATCAGCCCACTCAGGACCGGAGGGAAAACCAAAATCAGAAGGGGGATCTGCAGGAAGACGCTCATCGTCACTCACATCATATACACCTGAGTCTCTCAGACGAGCCTTCAGAGCGTTCTTGGAAGTGACCATGTGAGTGACCACATCGTGGTGTTGGGAGCAATGGTAGGTGAACATCTTCATCATGGCTGAATGAGCCTTCCCAAGAAAACGAGCAATGCGCCCAAAGGGGGCATCACTGGAAGGAGGATGGGTAGCGTGAGAAGGAAAACTAGCGGCGGTGCGACTAGCAGTAGCGGGAGGAGGAGGAACATGCTCAGCCGCCATGTGAGGTGGGATGACCCATCTCTCATGTATATGGGTGCGTGCAATGGGAAAGGGAGCTACGCTCTCGATAAATGCCTGAATAAAAGGTGCATGAGGGAAAGCCCGCTTGTGCTGGAAGCTAGCAAGGCGGATCTCATGCCATAGAAAGTGTGGAACATTTATCTTCCCTTTAGGAGATGTGAAGAGGCGATGCATGAGATCAATGCAGTAGCTGCTGCAGGAGCCCTTGTCACCCATCTTGGGATAAATGGTGCGGATGACACACTGATAAATGATGTTGAATGGAAAACGCCAAATGGAGACTTGATTTAGACCCTTTTGTTTTTCAGTGCTAGACAAAGATGATATGGGTCTAAGGAGATCCGCACAGACCGCAATGCCTTTGGGCTTATGGTTGGGGTCATCCTTGTGGATTTTGAACCCAGTGTCGGGAAATCCAAGTGCAGTGACAAACTGAGCATAAGATGCTGTGAGTGCAGTGTCGGAGGTCATCCATGTGACAGTGTTATCAGGAGCAAAGTAACATGTGGCATAAAACTGATGGATGGCAGCGTGGTTAAAATCGTGTTGAAAGGCGAATGGGGCAGCTAGATTTGACGACTCAATGAGCTCAATGGCTCCCGGATATTTCTCCGGATGAGTGCGAATGTGCTCAAGATCAATGCAAACATGAAGTGACAAGCCTTTAGGGATGACAATCGTGGTGAAGATGTCGGCTTGGACATTTGTGCGAAAGCGACTATCCTGAGAATCCCTAACAACAGTAAATTAATCTACATCACGACGCAATTTAAGATATGAAGATTTGGGGACCTCATTGAAAAGCTTAACATGACGGCCTAGTGACAGTGGAGGCTCAATGGAGATGTGACGGGCATCACCGTGGGGTTGCACCGGAGGAGGAGGAGGTTGAAAGGTTGGACGACGAGTGCCGGGCTTGGGGGCAGCGACGCGGACGCCAACCATCGGGGACGGATCCACCTCTTCAAGCTCATCCTCAAAATCTGACCCCTCCGAAGAGGAATCACTGGACGAGCTGGGAGGACGAGCGGCACATTTCCGAGGGCGATCTTCCTCCTGGGAGTCGTCGGAGCCACCACGACGAGACGGACGAGCCGGCCCTCCGGTGACTTGCTTGCGTGCGGAGTGCTTGGACCGAGGCATCGTGACCTAGGGGAGAAGGAAAGCACATGTCAACACCCCTCCATAGATCAGGGTGAATGCAAGAGGAGGGGGGAGGGAAGGTTGTGCCCTACCTTGCGAGGAAGAGCACGGAGGAGCCTAGCGGCGTGCTGGAGCAGGGGGTCGACGGACTGGCTGGGGAGAGAAACTCCGAGCAGAACGGCTGGAAGGGCCGGACGGCGAGTCGCAGATCCGCGGCGGGGAGAAACCCCGGCGAGGGGTACGGTGGCGGGCGGCTGCAGGGAGTGGACGCACGTCAGGAGCGGCGGCGGCTGCGGTGAACCAAGTGGAGAGGATGTGGTTGGTTGACAAACCCTACGGCGCAGTATATATAGACCCCAGTAAAAACGTATGGACGTCCGGACCCTACGGACGATCGGAGTCACTTATGCGTCCGGACGTCCGGGAGCGGACGGACGACCGGAGTCTGGACCATCAGCAAGTAGAGGATGACAGAGATGATGCTACGGACGTCCAACAGCTTCGGACGACCGGGCAGATTGTAACAGAAAGATTTTTACGGACGTCCGGAGTCTTCCGGACGTCCGGAGCTTCATCGTCTAGGCCAACTTAAGGGAACCAGAGTGGATTTTACGGACGTCCGGAGAGGCCGGACGACCGGTCGAAGGTAATCAGAGCAGAATATACGGACGTCTGTATGCTTACAGATGTCCGGCAGTGAAATATCACACGGACGTCCGGAACCTACGGACGTCCGACGCCAGAAGTTTGGACAGGAGGCAAGAATGCAGGTGCTGATCATGATGAGGAGAAAGGCATTTTTTTGTTTTTTCACAGTAAAACTTATTTATGTAGTAACTCATATCCTACCTTACTCAATCATAGCCATAGACTACAAGTGGTGGCTAATGCCACAATGTCTGAGTAGACATGACATGACACAAAAAGACTTGAACCTTAAGTGCATAGTCACTACTCCATCATGTTAAAGCACCATAGGTCTAGACCCATGGATACTTTGAGAGTGTTGGTTCTTTTTATGCATTGAGTAGGGCGAGAACATTCATGAATTGAATGTCTCCCCCTAAGTATATGCCTACATCATGACAAGACATTAGATTCATGCATGACTGGGTACTAGATTTCACATAATGTTGTCAAGCTCCAAGATACCAAGTTCACGCCTAAGTCGACAGAACCTTGCTTCATCTAGAGGTTTGGTGAAGATATCTGCTAGTTGAAAATCTATACCAATGTGATCAATGTGAATATCACCCTTTTCAACATGATCTCTCAAGAAATGATACCTAATATCAATGTGTTTGGTGCGGAGATGATCTTTGGGGTTCTCAGCAATATTGATGGCACTTTCATTATCACACAGAAGAGGCACATTTCTATAGGTGATACCGTAATCCTTCAAAGTTTGCCTCATCCATAACAACTGAGTTGCACAACTAGCGGCAGCAATGTATTCAGCTTCTGCGGTAGAGAGAGCAATACAATTTTGTTTCTTCGAGGACCAACTCACCAAGGATCGTCCAAGAAACTGACATGCACCGGATGTGGACTTACGATCCACTTTGTCTCCAGCCCAATCCGCATCCGTGTACCCAATGAGATCAAACTTAGCATCCTTGGGGTACCAGAGGCCCAACTTTGGGGTGTGAACAAGGTATCTAAGAATATGCTTAACCTCCTTATGATGACTTTCCTTAGGGAAAGCTTGAAATCTAGCACACATGCATACACTGAACATGATGTCTGGTCTAGATGCACAAAGATAAAGCAATGAACCAATCATAAAGCGGTAAGTAGATGGGTCGAAAGGAGTACCATTTGTGTCTTCAGTGAGAGTGATTTTGGTTGGCATGGGTGTCTTGCATGGACTAGCGTCAGACATACCAAACTTTTCTAGAATATCCTTGAGGTACTTTGCTTGAGATAAGAAAATTCCTTCTTGAAATTGTTTGAATTTGAAATCCGAGAGAGAACTTCAAATCCGTATTGAGTGACATTTCAAAATTCTTGGTCATTGAATCCACAAACTTCTTGCACAAATGAATGTTAGGAGAACCAAAATGATGTCATCTACATAGATTTGGCATAGAATCAAATCACCCTTGTCCCTCTTAGTAAAAAGAGTGGGATCGATCACCCCTCTCACAAAACCATCATCGAGTAAAAACTTCTTCAAATGATCATACCAAGCACGAGGTGCTTGTTTGAGGCCATACAAAGCCTTATGAAGTTTATACACATAGTATTTGTGAAAGGGGTCAACGAACCCGGGTGGTTGTGACACATATACTTCTTCTTGTAGAGGACCGTTAAGGAAAGCACTCTTCACATCCATTTGATGTAATGTAAAACCATTGAAAGCGGCATAAGCAAGTAAAATGCGAATGGATTCAAGACGGGCAACGGGGGCAAAGGTCTCACCAAAGTCCAAACCTTCAACTTGTGAGTACCCTTGTGCCACTAACCTTGCCTTGTTTCGGATGATGACACCATTTTCATCTTGCTTGTTCTTGAAAATCCATTTTGTTCCAATGACGTTGTGCTCGGTGGACGGCCTCTTGACTAGTGACCACACTTGGTTGCGTTCAAAACTGTTCAACTCTTCTTGCATAGCAACAAGCCAATCGTTGTCCATCAATGCCTCTTGTACCTTGAGTGGTTCAATACTAGACACAAACGAGAAGTGAGCACAAAAGTTTGTCAAATGTTTACGAGTGACTCTACCTTCCGAGATGCCGGTGAGGATTTTGTCAACATCAACACGACCGGCCACTCGAGGCATGATGGAGGTGAGGGTTTCACGAGGTTCAACTTCATGTCCATCATCCACATCTTCAACATATGGATCATTCACGTGTGGAGGAAGATCTTCTTGTTCATGTTGCATTTGTTGAGGTTCGTCATCCATGATTGGACTTTCTTGTTCTTGCTCTTGATGATGATCTTGTTCTTGATGGTTATCATTAAGTGAGACTTGATCAACCTCATCAACTTGGGCTAAGGGTATAGGTTGAACAATAGGAACTTGTGTTGGTATGGATGTTGAAGTAGTTTGATGATGCGTGAGACCTCCATCTTCTTCTTCATCATCATGAGGTTCTTGTTCCATAGGAAGAAGTGCACCAACACCCATGTTCAAAATGTCTTGAGAAGAATCTTCTTCACCTACATCACTTAGATCAACTTGCTCCCCATGGGAGCCATTAAATTCATCAAACACCACGTCACAAGTTTCTACAACACATCCATTGGATTTGTTGTAGACTCTATAGGCGTGAGAGTTTGATCCATAACCAACAAATATACCCTCAATTGTTTTGGATTGAAATTTTCCTAACCGTTCTCTTTTGTTGAGAATGAAACATTTGCACCCAAATACACGAAAGTACTTGACATTTGGCTTGTTTCCAGTTAGAAGCTCATATGGAGTCTTTTCCAATATAGTGCGGAGGAAGAGTCGGTTTGATGCATGGCATGCGGTATTGACAGCTTCAGCCCAAAAACTATGTGGTGACTTGTATTCATCCAACATGGACCTTGCCAATTCTACAAGTGTACGGTTCTTCCGTTCGGCTACACCATTTTGCTGAGGAGTGTATGGAGCTGAATATTGATGCTCAATCCCTTCATCACTAAGAAATTCTTCCAAGGTATAGTTCTTGAACTCAGAGCCATTGTCACTCCTTATTGCTCGGATTTCTCTGTCAAACTTGCGTTGGGCTTGCTTGGCAAAATCAATGAAGGTGATCTTCGTTTCGTCCTTGGACTTGAGGAAGAACACCCATGTATATCTTGAGTAATCATCAACAATGACAAGCCCATACTTTTTCCCACCAAGACTATCCCATGAAGGAGGCCCAAAAAGATCCACATGAAGGAGCTCCAGGGGCCTTGAAGTAGATACTATGTTCTTGGGTGGGTGCTTTGATTGATGTTGCTTCCCGGCTATGCATGCACTACACACACGATCTTTCTCAAAAGAGACATTGGTTAGTCCAAGGATGTGATTTCCCCTTTAAGAGATCTTGAAGATTTCTCATGCCGACATGGGCTAGCCGGCGATGCCATAGCCACCCCTTGTCAGCCTTGGCCATTAGACAAGTTGCATGGAATGTGCTCTCTTTCGAGAAATCAACCGTGTAAAGGTTGCCATCCAACTCTCCAACAAAGGCCACTTCGAGAGTATCTCTCTTAAAGACTTTCACATCCGTTAGTCCAAAGAGTGTATCATAACCAACAGAAGCCAATTGGCGAACAGAAAGCAAGTGATATTTAAGGGATTGGACAAGCATAACATTTGCAAGAGACATGTCATTGGTGATAGCCACCTTGCCCAACCCGAGTACCTGTCCTTTTGAACCTCCACCAAACATAATGCTCATGAATGGTTGAATAGCTTCCATGAAATCGTAGAGCAATTTGCTATCTCCGGTCATATGATTTGTACATCCACTATCAATCACCCATTTCACTCCACCGGAGAAGCTTACCTACACACAATTAGGACTTGGTTAGAGGCACCCATTTTGCAATGGGACCTCTCAAGTTAGTTACAAGGGTCTTAGGGACCCAAATAGCATAGAAACGGAATGCATTTCGAGGACCAACAAATTTTGCAAAGACTTCTCCATCCTTAGTCTTCCGAAGTACATAGGAAGGAGGCATGAACTCTTTAGGCTTGTTGAGAGTGGGCATGCCCCTTGTGGCCTTCCCACTCACAACCTTACCTTTCTCCTTGTGCCCTTCTCTTACAAAAGTTTCGTTTAGAGGAGTTGTGCACTTTTGGGAGGACGTCTTCTTCTTACTTGTGCTAGGGTCAAACCCAAGTCCCTCTTTGGCAAACACCTCATTGTGTTGACTCAAAATCTCATCAAGATTCTTTTGCCCTTGAGCACATGTCATGAGACCTTTCTCAATTTGAGCCTTGAGAAAACGATTTTCCTCAAGAATAGATGCTAGATCACTACTAGAGTTAGTAGCACAAGCATCAACATTTATAATAGGGGAAGAGTAAGCCTTGGCTAAAGTTTCAAGATAAGTAAGTTTGAGCGTCTCAAAACTCTTTCTAAGAACGGTGAGCTCTCCTTCCTTAGTCTTGAGGGACACGGATAGAAGCTCACAATCCTTAGATAGAGAAGCATGAGACTTCACAAGCTTGCTTTTATCATTCATTAACTCTTCACAAGAGTCAATAGCCTTTTTCAAGGAGGCAAGATCATTAGTGTGAACATCAATGTTTGCACCAATTTTTAAGCATAGTTCATCATTTCGTGCTTCCTCATATTGGACTTTCCGCTCAAGGATTTCACACTTTTCCTTTTCCTCGGTGACGAGGGTTTCGAGTTCCTTAATGGTGATGGTGTGCTTACTCACCATCTCCATAAGCATACGAAACATAGTGAGTTTCTTTCCTTTGAGGGAGCACATGAACTTATTAAGTTTAGCAATCATAGGATCATCTAGATCATCATCCTCATAGCTATCCTCCGCATCAAGGTACTCATCACTAGGAGTAGAAGGTGTGAAAAGAGGAGGATTTGATCGTGGAGTTACCTTGACCTTGTCAGAAGAGCTTTGGTCCTCTCCTTCTTCAACCATGGCCTTTGCCATTAGGCACTTGTGAGCGTTGCCCTTGTAATCTTTCATGTAGTTGTAGGTGACCACGTCACCACTCTTGTTTACTAACCTCAACGTGTTTTGAGAGTCTTGAGCAACTCCGGCAACACCACTAACATCATCCGGATCAGATTCTTCTTGAGCAACCATTGCCATTCCATCTCTCTTCTTGAGCTTGGAGTTCAAAGGATTTGGCAACTTCTTCTTGGGAAAGGTCTTGGGAAACCTTGGTTTATCTTCTCTCTTCTCATAAGGGCACTCGTTGGAGAAGTGACTGGTTTCTTCACAGTTGTAGCATTTTCTCACTTTCTTCTTTTGAAATCTTCCCTTGAATTTTCCGGCGCTAAACTTCTTGACAAAAAGAGCCATGTCTTCATACGAAGGGCCCTCGTCGGAGTCAATCTCATTACCATCTTCATCCTCATGATCTTCTTCTTCTTCTTCACTTTGCTCATCTTCACATACTTGGTTGGCCTTCAATGCAAGATTGATTTTTGATGATGGGGAACCATGCATGGCAAGATGTTTTGTGGCATTGGCCTTTGACTCTTCAAATAGTTGGAAGGTGGATATGATGTCATCTGTAGTCATTTCCTTGAAGGTATGGTGTTGTCTTATGTCCCACACCATTTGATGATGATATGGAGCAAGAGCATGAAGCAACTTATCCACAAGAAACCTCTTAGTCATATTGAATCCATCTTGAGTCTTGTCACACTCACATGACTCAATATCTGCAGTGAGAGTCATGAGACGCTCAAGGAGTTGATTGGGGGTTTCACCTTTTTCCATACAAAATTTTTGCAATTGCCCCTTGGCAATTTCATATTGAGCACTCCGGAGGGTAGAAGTGCCAGTCCTGGATCGTATAATACTTTCCCATAGTTCCTTGGCACTTTTGATGTGTATGAACGGTCTCCTTTGCTTTTCATCCATACCTCTCCTTATACACATGATTGCCGTGTCATTGAGGTTCTTGTCATATATTTCTCTTGGTGTGGGGTTCTTTGGATCAACCACATGATAGCCATACTCTATAATCTCCAGCATCTCATCGTTTCCATGTCGAAGATGATCCTGCATAGCAACTTTCCACAATGCAAAATCGGCAGTAGCAGTAAGTAAAGGAGGTTTGCCTTGAGGGTTATATCTTGGTTTCTCAACCTGAGGTCTTGCATAAAGCCAAGGAACACTGGTGTGTTCATTGCTAGGAGGTTGTTGACCAAGTGATGAAGTAGGCACAGTTGGGCTCGGACTCACACCACTTGAGTGTGGTGCAAGCACCGCGGACAACGTGGCTAATCTCAGTTGGACCAAGGCCTCAAGAGAAGCATCATGCTCCTCTTTTTGCTTAGCAAGGGCCCGTTCTAGATCCTGAGACGTAAAGGACTTGACTTCAGAAGAAGCCTCGCCTTTATCCTTAGGATCTACAACCAGGGGAGTCCCATCTGGGTTCATCTCGCTCTAGGGCGGTTAAGCCACAAGAATAGAGCACGAGGCTCTGATACCAATTGAAAGGATCGAGATGGACCTAGAGGGGGGGTGAATAGGTACAATTACAAATTTTAATTATTACTTGGCAATTTTTAGGCAATAATGCGGAATATGAAGATGAGCCTAACAATTGCACGTGAGCACAAAGTACTAAGCAAATAACACAAACACGTAAGTAGGCAAGCACAATATAATGTACGCAAGTGTAAAGAGACAAGTAACCACAAGTAGAGAGTTAAGGTTAGGAATAACCGCAACTCCGGGAGACGAGGATGTAAGCCGATGTTCACTCCCTTGGAGGGGAGCTAGTCACCGTTAGAGGGATGGATGTTACCACGAAGGCACACCAACGCCACGAAGGCTCACCCTATTCTCCCTTTGAGACAACACCACGGAGGCGTTTCTCAACCACTAGTGGTAGACCTTGGGGTGGTCTCCAAACCCTCACAAACTTTTCCGAGGGTAATCACAAAGTTCGATTCCTCTCCGGATGACTCCTACCGCCTAGGAGTCTCCAACCTCCAAGAGTAACAAGAACGATGGGGAAATGCTCAAAACTTGCTCAAGTCACGAATTCCTTTGGTGCAAAGAAGGGGAAGAAGTGGATCTATCACTTGATTGGAGAACTTCTCTCAAAATGCTCCTAGAACACTTGGAATCTAGGATTTAGTGTGGATGAATGAGAGAGAGAGTGAGGAGTGTTCTTGTGAGGCTCAAAGTGAATGGTCAACCCTATCCCGTGGAAGGGAGGGGTGTATATATAGGTGGTGGGAAAAAGTGGCCGTTTGGGGTACAGGATGGTCGGACGTCCGGAGAACGTCGGACGTCCGGAGGCCCAAATGGGTCCGGACGTCCGACAGTCATCGGACAACCGGCCGCTGTGAAAAGTGTGACCCACAATCCAGTGTACAGGATACGGACGTCCGAGCGGGGCCGGACATCCGTAAGAATGCTTCTGATGTGAAAGTGTTGGACGTCCGGAGGGTTCCGGACATCCGTAAAAATGTTTCTATTGTGGAAGTGTCGGACGTCCGGAAGTGTCCGGACGTCCGAGCAATCAGGAAGGACCGGACGTCCGTAGAACACCGGATGTCTGAAGGCAAGGTATATAGATAGCAACTTTTGATCAAGTTTTTCACAGATCCATCGATCCCCTCTTAATAGTGCGGGATCCCTATACTCAAGAACAAACCATAAATGAAGTCAACATCTTGTATCTCCATTCTTGAGTTATATGCTTTTGTCCCTAGTCATGATCCATGCACATGGTATTTGGAACGTAATCCTGAGATATACTTGATAAACATGATTAGTCCCGAGCATATGTGTTGTCATCAACATCAAAATATGATTAAGGGCGTGATTGCACTTTCAACCGAGTCTGCTAGGGTTTCACAAAGTTTTAAAATCGGTCACACCGATTAGCAATTCTCGGTCAGACCGAGAGTTACTAGTGCAATGGCGTTAGCCAAATCGGTGGGACCGAGTTTTTCAACTCGGTGGGTCCGAGATGGTTTCGGCGGAAACCTAACCCTAAATTTTCAAATCGCATCTATTCTAAGGATTGTATTGACTGGATAGGAGTGTCTCCATCGTGGCAAGAATCATAATGAACGCAATGTTCTAGGAATCAGACGAGCATAGCACTGTGATCGAGTCCATTCCCTAGCTTGGCGATAAACTCGCTATGGCGGCAACGGCGGGGGTGAATTCCATTGACGGCGGCGAAGACCAGCGACAGGAGGCAGCTGGCGACGAGGAGACGATCCGGAGACCCTGGAGGTAGAGCGAGCTATGCGCGGGCGAAGGGGTTTGGAGAAATTTCCAAAAAAATTCCCGTGAGTATATATAGCCCGACCCTGTCGGTGTACCGAGTGGAACAACTCGGTGGCACCGAGATGCATAACTGTATACAGTTACAGCAACTCGGTGTGACCGAAAAGTTGAAATCGGTTGCACCGAGATTGAAAACCTAGATCGACTTAGTGATCTCGGTAGGACCGAAATGGAGGAATCGGTCAGACCGAGAATCACAAAGAAGTTTTGGAAATTTAAGTCTATGACGAATCGGGGACTCCGAGTGCTCCTCACACAGAGTGGTTCGAATCTAACTTGATCAAATTTTGTGATGTAGCATGAATAGAGTTTGAGAGGAGAAAAGCATAGATAGCTAGAGAAGGTTCTTAGGCATTCTTGTCCATCGACTTGGCAAAAAGAAAAAGAACCCAAACAATCAAAGCAACAAGTGGATGTCCTCGAATGAGAAAAATATGCAACCAACATGCTCACACAATAGAATGGCAAATGAAATATGTGGCAAAGCATGCACAACCAATTCTAGCATCTATCAAACAATTGGCGATGACTAGGTCATCTATATATGAGTATATTAACTTAGGAGTCAAATGAGAACATTTGATCATAGGTCATACTCATTGTTTAAGCTCAAGTGGGGTTACCACTTTTACATAATGCATTGATGTGTTCACACCATTAGAGTTGCTTTGACTCAATTCTTAGAGTTAAGCTCCCCCTAGATGTGAGATCCCCTTTTAGAGGGATGAACTAACCTTGGGTTTTGTCGATGATGACTTCATGTAGGTGTTGAAGATGTGGATGCTCAATGTTGATGTAGATCATTTGGAGCAATCATTTGGAGTGAGTTGCACTTTCAACATACCTACATGGGTTAGTCCCACAAGGAATAAACAAGAATATCCATAGACATAGAGTGATGCACACACAAGATGATGTCCATGAAATCATTAGGTTACCTTGTCCCTTGCCTTACCAACATGAGGGTTTGTGACTCCTTGAACTAGTGCAAGATGTGGAAGTTGATTGCACTTGTCCTTGCCATAATGATATGAGTGAAGAATGTTGGCGGAGTCACCCTCAAGAACTCTCTAGTTCTTCTTCTTCGGGATCCACATCATCTTGATGGGAATCATTGGAGTTGTAGTCGTACTTGATGAAGTAGAACTTGACATAGTCTTGGGAACCCACTTGACCAAGGCCTTAGGTGCTTCTTCAAATGCACCAATCTCCTCTTGAAGCTTGTCCTTGCCTTTGTTCTTGTGGTCTTGTGGTAGAAGATCATCTTGTGTTTGTGTTCCCTTGAAGGAAGTTGGATCATACTTCTCTTGTTGAGGAACAAACTTCGTCTTGGGGTATTGATCTTCTTCCCACTCAATGCCATTGGCATTGAACTTTCGTTCAAAACCAACACCTTGATTCTTCCGGTGCCTTCCTTGCTTGCGTACAATTTCCTCGAATTGCTTACTCCCGGCAAGGCTCTTGTATACACCTTTCTCTATAATTCCCTTCAATAAGCTATTTTCTTGCTCAAGTGTAACTTGGCTAAGAGAATCATTAGTGGAATCAAGAGAACTACTAGAAGCAACAATATTGGATTTGGCATTATTATTATTACTACTAGAGGAAGGATCTTTCTTGTACTTGTTACTAGACTTGACTTGAGGCATGTAAGTAGATAAGAGTAAACGCTTGGCAATGTAAGAAGAACTTTTCTTACGGAGATCATCATTGATTGCTTTTAAGAACTCATGCTCTTGCTCAAGATTGAGCTTTTCAAAGCATAACTTCTCATGAGCCCTTAAAAGTTGTCGATGATCTTCGAAGATAGTTTCATGAGCTAACTTAAGAGTGTTTAGTTATTTAGTTAGAAGCTCAATCTTCTCCTTATAATTGTCATTCGTTTTATCTTGATTAGCATGATTAATTGACATTTCATCATAGTATTCATCACTAGAGTTGTCAATAAGTAAATCGTCATCACCTAGCAAGTCATCTTCATCACTATTGAAATCAACATACTCGGGATGTGTTACCTTTGGACCTTTGGCCATGAAGCATCTTCCAATTCCTTCATTTGGTGAGTCAAATATGTCGTAGGAGTTGGTTGACACAAGTGCTAGACCGGCAACACCTTCATCTTGAGTATATTCGGAGTCGGAGTGATAGCTTCTCTCGGAGTGATTGTCGGAGTCGGAGCCGGATACCCATTCACCAACATGAGCTTGATGTCTTCGTTTTGTGTAGCTCCTTGATGACTTGTCCTTCCTTTCTGAATCCTTGCTTCTCCGTGAGGGTCTTCGTTCATAACGATCATCTCTACTCCTCCTCTCTCTTGGTGGCGATTCTTCTCTTTTGCTTCTTCTTTTTGGAGAATCTTCTCTTCTTTTGTAGGGTGTCGTACACTCATTGGAATAGTGCCCGGGTCTCCCACAATTGTAATAATTTCGCTCTCGACTAGAAGATCTTTTATCATTGTAGGACCTTGACTTAGAGCTTCTTTCTTTGCTTCTACTCTTGTAGAATTTGTTGAAGTTCTTCACCATTAAGCTCAGTTCTTCATTGAAGGTTTGTTTCTCACTTGATGATGTGGGGGCTTCACATGAGGCTTTGTAAGCACCACTTGACTTGTTGTGTAGTTCCTCCTTATCCTTGAGTGACATCTCATGAGCAACAATTCTTCCAATGACTTCGGTTGGCTTGAGACCTTTGTAGTTTGCATCATTTGGATCAATGTGCACATGGTATCATACTTTTCATCCAATGCTCTTAGGATCTTCTTGATGATGAATCTGTTGGTCATCTCTTCACTTCCTAAACCGGCAATCTCATTTGTGATAAGAGCAAGCCTAGAGTACATTTCAGCGTCACCTTCACCATCCTTCATTTTGAACTTGTCAAGCTGACTTTGGAGCACATCCAACTTGGATTCCTTGACAGAGTCAGTACCTTCATGCATATCAATCAAAGTATCCCAAATTTCCTTTGCATTCTCAAGACGGCTGATTTTGTTGAATTCTTCGGGGCACAATCCGTTGAAGAGGATATCACAAGCTTGAGTGTTGTATTGCAGCATCTTCAATTCATCCGCATTAGCTTCACGGTTCGGCTCTCTCCCATCAAAGAATTCACCTTGCAAGCCAATACAAACAATAGCCCAAACGGCGGGGTTATGTCCGAGAATATGCATTTTCATCTTATGCTTCCAACTAGCAAAACTAGTACCATCAAAGTAAGGACCTCTACGTTGATAATTTCCCTCGCTAGACACCATACTCTCCTAGGTTGTGAAACCAAGGCTATGACCACCAAAAGCTATGGAAATCAAAGCAAATGGAGACCAAAGCTCTGATACCACTTGTAGGACCTTGAAGTATGTCTAGAGGGGGGGTGATTAGACTACTTGACCAATTAAAAACTTAACCTTTTCCCAATTTTAGAGTTTGGCATATTTTAGCAATCTTTGGACAAGTCAAGCAATCATCACACAATTCAAGCAAGCATGCAAAGAGTATATGAGCAGCGGAAATTAAAGCATGCAACTTGCAAGAAAGTAAAGGGAAGGGTTTGGAGGATTCGAACACAATTGGAGACATGGATGTTTTTGGCATGGTTCCGATAGGTGGTGCTATCGTACATCCACCTTGATGGAGACTTCAACCCACGAAGGGTAACGGTTGCGCGAGTCCATGGAGGGCTCCACCCACGAAGGGTCCATGAAGAAGCAACCTTGTCTATCCCACCATGGCCGTAGCCCACGAAGGACTTGCCTCACTAGCGGTAGATCTTCACGAAGTAGGCGATCTCCTTGCCCTTACAAACTCCTTGGTTCAACTCCACAATCTTGTCGGAGGCTCCCAAGTGACACCTAGCCAATCTAGGAGACACAACTCTCCAAGAAGTAAGAAATGATGCGTTGATGATGAACTTCTTGCTCTTGTGCTTCAAATGATAGTCTCCCCAACGCTCAACTCTCTCTCATGGGATTTGGATCTAGTGGAAAGAAAATTTGAGTGGAAAGCAACTTGGGGAAGGCTAGAGATCAAGATTCATATGGTAGGAATGGAATATCTTGGCCTCAACACATGAGTAGGTGGTTCTCTCTCAGAAATGATAAGTTGGAAGTGTAGGTTTGTTCTGATGGCTCTCTCCACGAATGAAGAGGATGTGGAGGGGTATATATAGCCTCCACACAAAATCTAACCGTTACACACAATTTACCAAACTCGGTGGGACCGATTCAACAGACTCGGTCGGACCGATTTAGTAAACCTAGTGACCGTTAGGGTTTTCGGTGGGACCGACATGCAACTTGGTAGGACCGATATGGTTAGGGTTAGGGCATAACGTAATCTCAGTAAGACCGATTACACAAACTCGGTGAGACCGATTTTGGTAATAAGCTTTCCAGAGAGTTGGTCAGGTAAACTCGGTGGGACCGATTCGCTCACTTCGGTGAGACGAAATGTTATGACAGGGAAACAAGGAGTTTACATTGCAATCTCGGTGGGACTGATCGCTCACTTCGGTTAGACCGAAACGTTACGAAGGGAAACAGAGAGATTACAATCCCATCTCGGTGAGACCGAGATCCCTATCGGTGAGACCGATTTGCCTAGGGTTTGTGGCAGTGGCTATGACATCTGAACTCGGTGGCGCCGGATAGAAAGAATCGGTGTGACCGATTTTGACTTTGGGTTTAGGTCATATGAGGATGTGAGAAAGTAGTTGAGGGTATTTGGAGCATATCACTAAGAACTTGAAGCAAGAGGCTCATTAAGCAACACCTCATCCCTCCTTGATAGTATTGGCTTTTCCTATAGACTCAATGTGATCTTGGATCACTAAAATGTAAAATGAAGAGTCTTGAGCTTTTGAGCTTGAGCCAATCCTTTGTCCTTGATATTTTGAGGGATCCACTTTCATCATCCATGCCATGCCATTCATTGAGCTTTCCTGAAATAATAGTCTTGGAATAGCATTAGCTCAATGAGCTATATGTTGTTATGAATTACCAAAACCACCTAGGGATAGTTGCACTTTCACCTCCGTCATTCGTCAAAGACCGGACTTCCACTCCTTGACCTCAAATGAAGTGTTGGATGAGTTTGTGGCAATGAGGATCTTGGACAAGACCGCCGACAATGCGGTGTTGCACTCTCAAAGGGTAAAGAAGCCCAACCTTGCCTTGAAGGCCAAGGTCGTTGTGGAAGAAGAGGAAGATGAGGAGAGCAACCCCGAAGATACAAAATATGATTATCATGAGCACATGGCTCTTGCTTCAAGGCAATTCTGGAGCAAGAAGAACACAAGGCCCAACTTCAACAAGAACAACTCAAGTGGGTTCAAGGGCAAGAAACGTGTGAGAACATGTTACAATTGTGGCAATGTGAGCCATTTTGTTTTGGATTGCCCTTACGAGAAGCGGGAAGACAATGGTGGCAAGCTCATTCGACAGGACAAAGCCAAGTCCTTCCCCAACAAGAACAACTTCACCAAAAAGACTCCTACTCGAGGGTTGGTGGTTTAAGAAGAATACCATGAGGACGACGATGATGATGAAGATAGTGAAGCCATGGCCATGGCCTCCATTGCCATTGCCACAACTCCACGGGTGTCCCTCTTCGACTCACCCAATGAGAACATCACCACCAAGTGTCTCATGGCTAAAGCCACCAACAAGGTAACCCCCAACATCAAAACCACCATCATTTCTAATCCTTCCTTGACGGATGCCATTGATGAAAGTGAGGGGTCTAATGAAGAAGTAAATGAATTTGAGTCTTTTATGAGTAAGCTCAAGGGCAAATCCAAGAAGCACTTTGTTGCTCTCTTGGAACAACTTGGTGAAGCCAATGACATGATCGAGGCTCACGAAGAAACCATCTCTAAGATGGAAGGTCATAGTCGTGACTATGCCGATGAGATATCGGATCTCTCTAATGCTCTTGAGGAAGATCATGGGCATCATTTGGCTCTTGAGGAGTCACACAACGATGACCATGCTAAGTTAAAGAAAGATCTTGATCATGCTCTTGTTGTGTCTTGTGTGCTAACTTCCGAGAAGGCTAAACTTGGTGTTGATCATGCTAGACTCAAGGAGGAGTTTGATTTACTTGACAAGGCCCACAAGGTCTTGAAGGGTGCTCACGCTAGCCTCAAGGAGTCTCATGCTCAACTCCAAGTTAAGCTAACCAAGGAAAATGCCACCTTTCCTCATATGGTATTAATTGATAATGCATATGCCACTAACCCGTGTTGTGAGCATGTGCATCTTGTGGAGGAGAATGCCAAGTTGAAGGATCAATTTGAGAAAGGCCTTGTGACATGAATTCAAGGTGAGAAGAACCTCAACGATCTTTTGAGCAAATCAAAAGGAAGTTGTGGCCAAGGAGGGAATTGGGTTCGCACCCAAGTCCAAGAACAAGAAGAAGAACGACAAGACCAAATGACCTTCTCCTCTCATGCAAACTTTTGTGAAAGAGGGAGAGGGTGTTCCTAAGGAGAAGAAGAACAATGTGAAGGGTGTTGATGTCAAAAAGGGCAAAACCACCTCCTCCAACAAAGCCAATGACTTTAACCCTTCTTATGTGTTGTGCCATGCTAGTGATGGGCATGTTTATGCTAAATTTGTTGGTTCTCCTTATGAGTACATTGAATGGTCTATTTGGGTTCCTAAGACCCTTGTTACTACTTTTTCTTCGCTCTTCCGGAACCGGTATAGAAATTGGTGCTTTTTCTACTTTGTTTACGTTAGTGACTGGGGGGTTTCGGGGAAGGCCTATGTGGGGTACCTTTCGGGTGTGGGATGCTTGTTGAACTTCTGTATTCATCTTGTTTTACCTGGGTGCACTGCATTTTCAAAAGCTTCCTGACATTAGAGGACCCATTACTAAATGGGTACCTAAAACCAAGCATTGATCTCTTGTAGGTGTTTGCTTCCGATGGGGGATCATGGTTGCTCGATAGTGGAGCAACAAATCATATGATCGGGAGCAAGGACTTGGCGGTGGACGTATAAAAGATCCCATCTATGCCCACCAATGTCGAGTGGGCTGATGCCTCATCTTCTAAGGTACTGGGTCTTGGCAAGGTTGTCATTTCTCATGATGTAACGATCGAGAAAGTCATGCTTGTTGAGTCCCTTGCGTACAATTTACTTTCCATTTGTCAACTTGCACTCATGGGCTTTGCCACTTTCTTTGATATTGATACCGTGGCCCTCTTGTGGAGCAAGACTCTTAAAGTAGCCTTTGTTGGGCATGTCGAGAACGGTCTCTATGTGATTAACTTTTCGAAGCGACCCATTAAGACCGCGGCATGCCTAATGGCTAAAGTTGATGTGGGATGGCTTTGGCATCGCCGTTTAGCCCACGTCAATATGAGATCTTTGCAAAGTCTTCTCAAGGGGGACCATGTCCGTGGACTAACAAATGTTAGTTTTGCCAAAGATCGTGCTTGCAGTGCGTGTATCGAAGGAAAGCTTCATGAGAAGGCTCACCCTCCCACGACTATCATCTACTCGAAGAGACCCTTGGAGCTCCTTCACATGGACCTTTTTGGGCCTCCATCCTTTGATAGTCTTGGTGGTAGAAAGTATTGCTTGGTGATTGTGGATGATTTTTCAAGATACAATTGGGTATATTTCTTCAAGAGGAAGAGTGAAACTCAACAAACCGTCATCGACTTTGCAAATGAAGCTAAACGTCAACATGATGCAAAGATCTTGACAATAAGAAGTGACAACGGCACCGAGTTCAAGAACTACACCTTGGATGAGTTTCTTAGTGATGAGGGGATCAAGCATCAATATGCTGCACCATATACCCCTTAACAAAATGGTGTCGCAGAGAGGAAGAATCAGACGTTGATGGATGCGGCAAGGACCATGATGGCGGAGTTCAAGTCTCCATACAACTTTTGGGCTGAAGCCATCAACACAGCATGTCATGCATCCAACCGGCTCTATCTCCGCATAGGCTTGAACAAGACTCCTTATGAAATACTTACCGGTAACAATCCCAACATCAAGTACTTTCTGGTGTTCGGGTGTAAGTGTTTCATTCTCAAGAAAGGTGTTCGTTGTCTAAATTTGAGGCTAGAGCTTATGAGGGCATATTTGTTGGTTATGCTACAAACTCTCATGCTTACCGTGTCCTCAACAAGTCCACCGGACTCATTGAGGAGACGTGTAACGTGGAGTTTGACGGAAATAACGGCTCCCAAGTGGAGAAAAGTGGTATTGTGATGTAGGTGATGAAATTCCTCCCCAAGCCATAAGAAGAATGGGTGTGGGTCATATCCTACCCATTGAGGAACCCCTTGTGGCCGAAGGAGAAGGACAATGCTCCACTCAAGTGGAGCCATCACCAACCCAAGACCCACACGCTTCCGTAGAACAAAGTGAAGGCCCTCAACCTCGTGAACAAGACCAAGGGCAAGATCAACCTCAAGATGGTGGTGAACCACCAAATGATGCCCAAGGCCAAGTTCTCACCCTCGAGCAAGTTCAAGATCAAGAGCAAGCTCAAGATCTAGAACAAGCTCAAGACAGCGCTCAAGATAATCAAGTTAATCCTCCTCCTTCCACATCCGAGGAGGAATTAGAGCGTCGTGCCGCGAAGATTGCTTCCAAGCTCACCACCCAAGGTCATCTCATGGAGAACGTGGTTGGAAGACTAAGAAAGGGGGTAAGCACTCATAGACAATTAGCCAACTATTGTGAACATCACGCGTTTGTCTCTTGTGTTGAACCCCAAAAGGTCTATGAGGCGCTCGAAGATTCGGATTGGCTCAATGCCATGCATGAAGAACTCAACAACTTTGAGTACAACAAGGTGTGGAGATTGGTGCCAAGGCCGTCGGGGAACCACAACGTCATTGGAACCAAGTGGATATTCAAGAACAAGCAAGATGCTCATGGGAACATCATTCGCAACAAGGCAAGATTAGTAGCACAAGGCTACTCCCAAGTCGAGGGTATCGACTATGGTGAAACCTTTGCTCCCGTTGCTCGCCTTGAATCCATTCGTTTGTTGATTGCTTATGCTTTCCATCACAACTTTAAGTTACAACAAATGGATGTGAAGAGTGCTTTTCTTAATGGTCCTATTAATGAGTTGGTTTATGTCAAGCAACCCCCCGGGTTCGAGGATCCTACTTCCTGAATCATGTGTATCAACTCGATAAGGCACTCTATGGCCTTAAACAAGCCCCACGTGCGTGGTATGACCACCTTACCGAGTTGTTACAAGATCGTGGATTTGAGGTTGGGCAAATCGATCCCACTCTTTTTACTAAGAAGGTCAAAGGGGAGTTGTTTGTATGCCAACTATATGTTGATGATATTATCTTTGGTTCCCCTAACAAAGCTTTCAATGAGGAATTTGTCGCTCTCATGACCTCTAAGTTCAAGATGCCTTTGATGGGAGAGTTGAAATTCTTCCTTGGTTTTGATATCAAGCAAAGAAGAGAAGGTACCTTCATCAACCAAGCCAAATACACTCAAGACATGCTCAAAAGATTCAAGCTAAGTGATGTCAAGCCGGCCTCTACTCCAATGCCTACCAAGTGCCAACTTGACATTGATCCCAATAGTAAAGCGGTGGATCAAAAGGTATATCGCTCCATGATTGGCTCCTTGCTTTACCTTTGTGCATCTAGACTGGATATCATGTTGAGTGTGGGAATATGTGCACGGTTTCAAGCCACACCGAAGGAAATCCACTATGTGGCGGTCAAGCGAATCTTTCGATATTTGGCTCATACCCCAAACTTTGGCTTATGGTACCCACGAGGATCAAACTTCAAGCTTGAAGGATATTCGGATTCCGATTGGGCGGGAGACAAAGTGTATAGGAAGTCCACTTCCGGAGGGTGCCAATTTCTGGGTTGCTCTTTGGTAAGTTGGTCTTCCAAGAAGTAAAGTTGTGTGTCTCTCTCGTCCATCGAAGCGGAATATGTGGCGGCCGGTAGTTGTTGTGCACAACTCTATGGATGAGGCAAAATTAAAGGATTGCGGTGTCATTTGTGACAAAGTGCCTCTTTGGTGTGACAATGAAAGTGCCATCAAGATTTCTCTCAATCCGGTACAACACTTCAAGACGAAGCATATTGAGATTCGGTATCACTTCATCCGGGATCATATTAGGCGAGGGGAGATCGAGCTCAAGTATGTCAACACTCATGATAACCTTGCAGATATTTTCATGAAGCCCTTGGATGAAGCAAGATTTCGCGAGTTAAGGCATGAGCTAAATATCATTGATTCGAGCAATGTGACTTGAACCCTTGCACATCCCACCACACTCAACTTGTTGTCTAGTTTAGGTGTAGGCATGGACATAGGGGGAGTGTTGTTCTCTCAATGAACTCTCCCTCCCCCCATTATGCATAAATTGATCAACTCTTTCACATTAACCATTTTTTATGGTACTTGTGCTTCAAAGACGAGTTTCGGTCATGGGCCCAAGGATAATTCTTCGCGGTGCCATACCAATTGACTCAAACATAGATGGCTCCGGCCACCGCCCTCTCCTTGGAGAGGTTGTGTCTCGTGGTTGATCTTCGTTGTCTTGTGCTTTCCTCTTCTCTGTGTCGTGTTTGTGTCGTCGTTTGTGTTCGCTTCTTAGTTGTTTGGTGTTTCCGAAGGTTGTATTGCAACTGCTCTCTTTCTCTCGTGTGAAACTTGCACTTTCTTGGGTTACGGTACTACCGTGGCGAGCCACGGTACTACTGCAGGAGTTGGTGGCTCTGCGCTTGCTCAGTTGCCTCCCAGGGGCATGGTACTACCGCTACCATCGCGGCAGTAATTTTTTACTGCCGCTGGAAGAGCAGTACTACCGCCCAGCGCGCGGTACTTCCGCCCGGGCGGTACTACCGTGATGACCCGCGGTACTTCCACGCCCACGCGAGTGGGTGGGGGTTAAGAGCGGGACAGGGGGAGTTCTAACTCCCCCATACCCATTCATCTCTATTCCCCACCCCGTCTCTCTCTCTCTCCTGCCCAAGAACAGCGCCGGAGGCCTTCGCCGGATCTCCGTCTCCGGCCGCTCTCCTCGGATTCCGACCGGTGGGATCGTTCCCCACCTTGTCCTCTTGCCATGGACCAAGATTTTTCCCCAAGTTCCTCTCCTTTTTCGTCCTTCCTTGTGCTTTTAGGTCTTGGGGAGATGCATGTGGTGTTCTTGAGATTTTTGGCTAAATCTGTGCAAGTGGGATTCGTAGGAGCGTGGTAGTGTAGTAAGCATGCTCTTTGGATAGTCAAAATAGTTCTGGTTGATCAACGGTAGTACCGATCTAGTCGTACGGAGGTTCTAGATCCAGATCCGTGACTTGTCGCGATTTTCGATCCGCACGGCACTATCGCTCCTCCTGGAGTGGTACTATCGCAGCCTCACCTATATCTGGCGCCATGCGGCACTTCCGCACCTTGGTGCGGTACTACCGCTTGGCGCCCGGAAGTAAAAAATTACTTCCGCCCCAGGCGCGGTACTACCGTGCCACCCCGGCACGGTACTACCGCGGCTGGAGCGAATGTAATTTTTTACATCCGTACACCGGCCCGGTACTATCGTAGATTTATCCAGCGCTCTTTTTCTGTCCACATCTCGTGCTTATTTGATTCCTTCGGCTTTGGCCTTTGTCTTTTGCATTGATCCGTCTTGTTTCCCGTGCGTGTTCTTGTGTTTTGTGTCTAGGTGGTGGCTCCGGTTCTCTTGCTCGTTGCTACGTCTTGAGCTAGCGTTGGTTTTCCCCGAAGAGGAGAGGGTGATGCAGCAAGTGTAGCGTAAGTATTTCCCTCAGTTTTGAGAACCAAGGTATCAATCCAGTAGGAGGCTCCTCAAAAGTCCCACGCACCTACACAAACAAACTGAGAACTCGCAACCAACGCAATAAAGGGGTTGTCAATCCCTTCACGGTCACTTACGAAAGTGAGATCTGATAGAGAGATAATATATTTTTGGTATTTTGTAATATAGATGCAAAAAGTAAAGATGCAAATAAAGATAGATTGAAAGCAAAGATGATAAGAGATAGACCCGGGGGCCATAGGTTTCACTAGAGGCTTCTCTCGAGATAGCATCAGTATTACGGTGGGTGAACAAATTACTGTCGAGCAATTGATAGAAAAGCGCATAGTTATGAGATTATCTAGGCATGATCATGTATATAGGCATCACGTCCATAACAAGTAGACCGACTCCTGCCTGCATCTACTACTATTACTCCACACATCGACCGACTCCTGCCTGCATCTAGAGTATTAAGTCCATAAGAACAGAGTAACGCATTAAGCAAGATGACATGATGTAGAGGGATAAACACATGCAATATGATATAAACCCCATCTTGTTATCCTCGATGGCAAGAATACAATACATGTCTTGCAACCCTTTCTGTCACTGGGTAAGATCACCGCAAGATTGAACCCAAAGCTAAACACTTGTCCCATGGCAAGAAAGATCAATCTAGTAGGCCAAACCAAACTGATAATTCGAAGAGACTTGTAAAGATAACTCAATCATACATAAAAGAATTCAGAGAAGATTCAAATATTATTCATAGATAAACTTGATCATAAACCCACAATTCATCGGATCTCGACAAACACACCGCAAAAAGAGATTACATCGAATAGATCTCCACAAGAGAGGGGGAGAACATTGTATTGAGATCCAAAAAGAGAGAAGAAGCCATCTAGCTAATAACTATGGACCCGTAGGTCTGTGGTAAACTACTCACAACTCATCGGAGAGGCTATGGTGTTGATGTAGAAGCCCTCCATGGTTGATTCTCCCTCCGGCAGAGTGTCGGCGAAGGCTCCAAGATGGGATCTCGAGGATACAGAAGGTTACGGCAGTGGAAATTGTGTTTCGTGGTGCTCCTGGATGTTTTCGGGGTCCGTAGGTATATATAGGAGGAAGAAGTATGTCGGTGGTCGCCCGAGGGGCCCACGAGACAAGGGGCGCGCCCTCCTATCTCGTGGGAGCCTCGGGAGCTTCTTGACTTGCACTCCAAGCTCTCCGGATCAGATTTGTTCCAAAAATAACGCTCCCGAAGGTTTCATTCCGTTTGAACTCCGTTTGATATTCCTTTTCTTCGAAATACTGAAATAGGCAAAAAAACAACAATATGGGCTGGGCCTCCGGTTAATAGGTTAGTCCCAAAAATGATATAAATGTGTAAAATAAAGCCCATAAACATCCAAAAGGGGTAATATAATAGCATGGAACAATCAAAAATTATAGATACGTTGGAGACGTATCAAGCATCCCCAAGCTTAATTCCTGCTCGTCCTCGAGTATGTAAATGATAAAAAGAGAATTTTTGATGTGGAATGCTACCTAGCATAATTCATAATGTAATTTTCTTCATTGTGGCATGAATGTTCAGATCCAAATGAATACAAAATAAAAGTTCATATTGACATAAGAAATAGTAATACTTCAAGCATACTAATCAAAGTAATCATGTCTTCTCAAAATAACATGGCTAAAGAAAGTTATCCCTACAAAATCATATAGTCTGACTGTTGCTCTATCTTCATCACACAAAGTATTTAATCATGCACAACCCCGATGACAAGCCAAGCAATTGTTTCATACTTTAATAATCTCAAACTCTTTCAACTTTCACGCAATACATGAGCGTGAGCCATGGACATAGCACTATATGTGGAATAGAATGGTGGTTGTGGAGAAGACAAAAAGGAGAAGATAGTCTCACATCAACTAGGCATATCAACGGACTATGGAGATGCCCATTAATAGATATCAATGTGAGTGAGTAGGGATTGCCATGCAACGGATGCACTAGAGCTATAAATATATGAAAGCTCAACAAAAGAAACTAAGTGGGTGTGCATCCAACTCGCTTGCTCAAGAAGACCCAGGGCACTTTTGAGGAAGCCCATCATTGGAATATACAAGCCAGGTTCTATAATGAAAAATTCCCACTAGTATATGAAAGTGACAACATATGAGACTCTCTATCATGAAGATCATGGTGCTATTTTGAAGCACAAGTGTGGAAAAAGAGATAGTAGCATTGTCCCTTCTCTCTTTTTCTCTCATTTTATTTTTTCTTTTTCTTTTTCTCGTTTTTTTCTTTGGCCTTCTTCTTTTTATCTTTCTCATTTTTTTCTCATTTTTTTTCTTTTTGTAAAGTCCGAAGTCTCACCCGACTTGTGGGGGAATCATAGTCTTCATCATCCTTTCCTCACTAGGACAATGCTCTAATAATGAAGATCATCACACTTTTATGGATTTACAACTCAAAGCTAGAACAAGATATGACTCTATATGAATGCCTCCGGCGGTGTACCGGGATATGCAATGAATCAAGAGCGACATGTATAAAAATTATGAAAGTGGCCTTGCCACAAATACGATGTCAACTACAAGATCATGCAAAAAGCAATATGACAAAAGTAATGTGTGTCATATGAATGGAACGGTGGAAAGTTGCATGGCAATATATCTCGGAATGGCTATGGAAATGTCATAATAGGTAGGTATGGTGGCTGTTTTGAGGAAGGAGTATGGTAGGTGTATGGTACCGGCGAAAATTGCGCGACACAAGAGAGGCTAGCAATGGTGAAAGGGTGAAAGGGTGCGTATAATCCATGGACTCAACATTAATCAAAAGAACTCATATACTTATTGCAAAAATTTAGAAGTCATCAAAAACCAAAGCACTACGCGCATGCTCCTAGGGGGATAGATTGGTAGGAAAAGACCATCGCTCGTCCCCGACCGCCACTCATAAGGAAGACAATCAATAAATAAAATTGTGCTCCAACTTCATCACAAAGCGGTTCACCATACGTGCATGTTACGGGAATCACAAACTTCAACGCAAGCATTCTTTAAATTCATAATCAACCAACTAGCATCACTTTAATATTACTAACTCCATATCTCAAAACAATTATCAAGTATCAAGTTGATCATAGCATCCAATTCACTTCCTATGATAGTTTTTGTTATACCCAACTTGGATGCTCATCATTCTAGGACCAACTTTATGATAATAGCAAATACCATGCTGTTCTAAAATACTCTCAAAATAATATAAGTGAAGCATGAGAGACTAGCAATTTCTTCAAAATTAAGACACCACTGTGCTCTAAAAGATATAGGTGAAGCACTAGAGCAAAAATTATCAAGCTCAAAAGATAGAAGTGAAGCACATAGAGTATTCTAGCAAATTCTAATCAAATAGGCTTCTCCCAAAAGGTGTGTACAGCAAGGATGATTGTGGTAAACTAACAAGCAAAGACTAATATAATACATGACGCTCCAAGCAAAACACATATCATGTGGCGAATAAAAATATAGCTCCAAGTAAAGTTACCAATGAACGAAGACGAAAGAGGGGATGCCTTCCCGGGGCATCCCCAAGCTTAGGCTTTTGGCTATTCTTGAATATCTTTGGGTGCCATGGGTATCCCCAAGCTTAGGCTCTTGCCACCCTTTATTCTATAGTCCATAAAAGCTTTACCCAAAACTTGAAAACTTCACAACACAAAACTCAACAGGAAATCTTATAAGCTCCGTTAGTGAAAGAAAAAAAACCACCACATAAGGTACTGCAATGAACTCATTCTTTATTTATTTTTGGTGTTAAATCTACTGTATTCCAACTTCTTTATGGTTCATAAACTAATTTACTAGCCATAGATGCATTGAAATAAGCAAACAACACACGAAAAACAGAATCTGTCAAAAACAGAACAGTCTGTAGCAATCTATAACTAACGCACACTTCTGGAACTCTAAAAATCCTACCAAAATAGGAAATCCTGGACAATTTCTCTATTTAAAAGTAGCGAAAAGAATCAATGCAAAATCACGTTCCTGTGATTTAAAAAAATTATATTCGTGCGCGCAAAGTTTCTATTTTTCAGCAGAATCAAATCAACTATCATCGTAGGTTATCCTATAGGTTCTACTTGGCACAAACACTAATTAAAAGATAAAAACACATCTAAACAGATAGTAGATGCAAGATTTATTCCTAAATAGGAGCAAAAACAAAAAAACATAAAGAAAAATTGGGTTGCCTCCCAACTAGCGCTATCGTTTAACGCCCCTAGCTAGGCATAAAAGCGAAGATAGATTTAACTAGTGCCATCTTTGGCACTAGATGAGGGGGATCTCCTTTCTATGGCATTCATTCTTCTATTCAAAGTAAGCACATGGCCATTAATGGAAGAAGTAAGATTAAGCACGTTACGGAAGTTTGCCTCCAAACTAGACTTCATCTCTTTAATAATTTCATTTTGATAAAAGCACAAGAGAGTAGTTGATTCAACCTTATCATTCAAAGGGTGCCCAAATATGGTTTTCATTTTTTCATAAGTATCTATAGCATCCCTTTCAAGAAAACTTCCTTCAAAAATATAATCTAAAACTTGTTTAAAAGAAGCGGGCAAGCCAACATAAAAACTCTTTAAGTAATCTTCAATTTGATATTGTGGCACATAGCTAGCCCGAATTCTTAATAACCTATCCCAAGCATCTTTTAAAGACTCATCAAGTAAATAGCAGAAAATTCCAGAGTCATCCTCATCAAAATTATTCAAGCTCTCATTGGAGACCCCGGTGGGTCTTATAGTGTCATCTTTCATGAGCTTAGAGAGAATAGATGGGTTGTCCAAGGCACTAGAGCTCGGGGGAAAACCCTTAGTTCTTTTTGACTCGGCCATGGCAAAGGGAAGGCAAACGGAAAAGAGAGGAGGAGATTGGGAAAGAGAGGGCGAATAAAACGGCAAGGGTGAAGTGGGGGAGAGGAAAATGAGAGGCAAATAGTGTAAATGCGAGGAAGATGGGTTTGTGATGGGCACTTGGTATGTCTTGACTTGAGCGAAGACCTCCCCGGCAACGGCGCTAGAAATCCTCTTGCTACGTCTTGAGCTAGCCTTGGTTTTCCCCGAAGAGGAGAGGGTGATGCAGCAAGTGTAGCGTCAGTATTTCCCTCAGTTTTGAGAACCAAGGTATCAATCCAGTAGGGAGCTCCTCAAAAGTCCCACGCACCTACACAAACAAACTGAGAACTTGCAACCAATGCAATAAAGGGGTTGTCAATCCCTTCACGGTCACTTACGGAAGTGAGATCTGATAGAGAGATAATATATTTTTGGTATTTTGTAATATAGATGCAAAAAGTAAAGATGCAAATAAAGATAGATTGAAAGCAAAGATGATAAGAGATAGACCCGGGGGCCATAGGTTTCACTAGAGGCTTCTCTCGAGATAGCATCAGTATTACGGTGGGTGAACAAATTATTGTCGAGCAATTGATAGAAAAGCGCATAGTTATGACATTATCTAGGCATGATCATGTATATAGGCATCACGTCCATAACAAGTAGACCGACTCCTGCCTGCATCTACTACTATTACTCCACACATCGACCGACTCCTGCCTGCATCTAGAGTATTAAGTTCATAAGAACAGAGTAACGCATTAAGCAAGATGACATGATGTAGAGGGATAAACACATGCAATATGATATAAACCCCATCTTGTTATCCTCGATGGCAACAATACAATACGTGTTTTGCAACCCTTTTTGTCACTGGGTAAGATCACCGCAAGATTGAACCCAAAGCTAAACACTTCTCCCATGGCAAGAAAGATCAATCTAGTAGGCCAAACCAAACTGATAATTCGAAGAGACTTGTAAAGATAACTCAATCATACATACAAGAATTCAGAGAAGATTCAAATATTATTCATAGATAAACTTGATCATAAACCCACAATTCATCGGATCTCGACAAACACACCGCAAAAAGAGATTACATCGAATAGATCTTCACAAGAGAGGGGGCGAACATTGTATTGAGATCCAAAAAGAGAGAAGAAGCCATCTAGCTAATAACTATGGACCCGTAGGTCTGTGGTGAACTACTCACAACTCATCGGAGAGGCTATGGTGTTGATGTAGAAGCCCTCCGTGGTCGATTCCCCCTCCGGCAGTGTGCCGGCGAAGGCTCCAAGATGGGATCTCACGGATACAGAAGGTTACAGCGGTGGAAATTGTGTTTCATGGTGCTCCTGGATGTTTTCGGGGTCCGTAGGTATATATAGGAGGAAGAAGTATGTCGGTGGCCGCCCGAGGGGCCCACGAGGTAGGGAGGCGCGCCCTACAGGGGGGGGGCGCCCTCCTATCTCGCGGGAGCCTCGGGAGCTTCTTGACTTGCACTCCAAGCTCTCCGGATCAGATTTGTTCCAAAAATAACGCCCCCGAAGGTTTCATACTTTGGACTCCATTTGATATTCCTTTTCTTTGAAATACTGAAATAGGCAAAAAAACATCAATATGGGCTGGGCCTCCGGTTAATAGGTTAGTCCCAAAAATGATATAAATGTGTAAAATAATGCGCATAAACATCCAAAAGGGGTAATATAATAGCATGGAACAATCAAAAATTATAGATACGTTGGAGAAGTATCACTCGTCACTCGAATCCCAGCCGTGACATAGGGTCAAAGCGGCTGCGCAACCCAAATGAAGCTCCAGAGGGGTCATCTGCTTCCCAACGCAGGACCAAGCACACCGCCAACAAGCAGAAGGAGCCCGTCATGGGCATGGATGAGATGCCCTAGGCCGAGTTTGTCATTCGAAGGAAGCTTAATCCCTATGTGACTCCCCGGGCAAACTTGCGAGGCAATGATCTCTTTTGGACCAAGCAGCAGAATCTGATCTATCTGGATGTGATCAAGGCCAAGCAGAACCTCTACGTGGAAGTTCACTGGATTGACATGCATCATATGAGGCAGGACAAGCACTGTGGGTACTTTGGAGAGGCCTTGGATCTAGTGGAGCAGTTCGGCATTGAGCACATGCTCACCTTCCACAAGGATTTTGATCCAAAGATCATAGCACAGTTCTTTGCTTCGGTCTACTTCGGCGTCGATGAAGCAAGGACCATAACTTGGATGACCAAGGGTCGGCAGATTTCTACTACATGGAAGGAGTTCATGGAGTTGCTTCACGTTCCAGATGAAGGGCTCGACACGCCAGTTGGAGTTCACCCTCATGCCAACTCTGAGTCTGCCAACAAGAACAAGCTCATGCCATTCCTTGTTCAGAAGACACTTCCCAGCAAGAAGAAGGTGTGGGTGCTTAACCCCTTCCTTGACATCATGCATCGGCTCTTCCGGAACACCCTCTTCCCGCACATTGGTGACATGGGACATGTGCATGCTTACCTCGTTGACATGATGCTCCTTTGTGAGGAGGCCCGTTAGGCTCAGACTCAGCCACTTGATGTCTCACATATCATGTGGTGTGAGCTTCAGTTCGCCGTGTTCAACTGTAAGGTCCCCATCTATGGGCCTTACCTGTTTCACCTGATCTCCAAGACTTGGGAGAAGCTCTTTCCCAATGATGAGTTTGAAGCTCCAGGCTAGATTCGTCATGAGCCCATCAGGCTCCGCATCAAGCCCCAATGGGCTAACACCACCACTTCTGCTGAGGCTGCTAGGATGGTTGTGGATGAGGAGGAGATTAAGGAGGAGGAAGCTGCTGAGGACCGTTCTGCTTTCACTACTCCCTCTGCTGAGCCCTCTTGCGCGAAGAAGCTGAAGATCAAGATGAAGAGGCTTTTCTGCATGCAGGTCCAGGGTCAGTACAAGGCCCATGTTGCTCAGAAGGAGGGTCGCCGTCGCGACAACATGATCTTGAGGGCGTGCGGCGAGGACGTGTCCAGCGGCTCTGAGAAGCACATCACCCCCGAGGCTGCCTGGATGGCTAAGCAGGGCTACAAGTGGACCGATTCTGAGGAGGAGTACATTCCTGCCACGGAGTCTGGCGACGAGGAGTCGTTTTCCGCCTGAGCTACCACCTTTGTTGTAGGTTCCCTCTCTGCCTTTTTGGTGTCTCGACGCTAAAGGGGGAGAGAGTGTAGGATTTGCGTGTCGTGTGTCATGTGTTTTGCCGTTCGTTTTACTTTCCGTCTGTTGAACTTGTTTGCTTTAGTTTGGTTGTGCTTGTGAGACTAAGTTTTATCATATGGTGTAAGACATATGCACTTCTACTTCTTTATGTATCCGTTACTTAGTCATATCTATGTTCTTGCCTTCCTCCTTAATGTTGTGTTTCTTTAGCAAGAGATGCCTTGTCTATAAAATTTAGGGGGAGTGTTGATCCTAGTATGTGTGTCGTGCAGTCCAAAGCACATCTATAGAATGCACACACCTAGGGGGATCCCGTCTACATTTTATAGATGGTTGGTTTGCCGTTGTCTCATTCGTTATCTCTATGTGCAAATCCCGTATTGTCATCAATCCACCAAAAGGGGGAGATTGTAAGGGCATACTTGTCCCTTGGTAGTTTTGGTGATTGATGACAATGCTTTTGCGGACTAATCGTGTGTATTGAGCTTTTCAGATATATCATGACTAAACACAAGACGATTTGATGCCCCTCAAAGATTATTGAAGACGACGTTTCTCTATGGTTCTTTTCGGTGGAGTTGAGTCGTAGGAAAGCCGTACTATTAAGAGGGGGTCCACTTTGAAAAGGTTTGGGTGGAATCTCACGTACACGTCCCTATTGCACCGCCCTTCCGTTGGCTCTTTGGAGTTTCCTCCGTCTCACCTTGTCTCTGTGAAATGAAGGACTCCGAGCTGCTCTTCTCAGGCTGGCGGTAGTACTGCTCCTCTGAGCGGTACTACCGTAGGAGCCAATGGTAGTACCGCTCCTTATAAGTGGTATTGCCGTGTACTCTGGCCTGGCGCTGCTGCGCAAGCGGTAGTAGGGGTGGATGTATTTTTTTACATCCGCGCCCTACGCGGTAGTACCGTGCTACGGCGCAGTAGTACCGTGTCGCCTGGCCAGGTACAGTAGCAGGAGCGGAGGTAGGGCGGATGTAATTTATTTCATCCGCACCCTTCACGGTAGTACCGCACCCCGGGTTCGTGGTAGTACCGTGTCGGATTTTCGCATCGATAAAATCTCAGCGGAGGTAGGCACAGATGTGATTATTTTTATATCTGTGCCTACCGTGCCTGGACTGTGGCTGCCCTGCGGCAGTACCGCATAGGGTCGCGGTAGTACCGCGCCCTGTCTGTACTCTTCTGTTCAGGTCCAGGCTCTGCCGCGCCCACGTTAGTACCGCGGTCCGCCGCGGTAGTACCGCAGGCCCATGTGGTAGTACCGCTCCTGTGGTGCGGTAGTACCGTGGGTCGCGGGCTGAGTGGTGGGTAACGGTTGGAATTGTCCCCCCACTATATAAGGGGGTCTTCTTCTCCAAGAAGACTCACCTCTTCCATCCCCAAGCTCCATTGTTGCTCAAAGCTCCATTTTCGCCCGATCTCTCTCCCTAGCCAATCAAACTTGTTGATTTGCTCGGGATTAGTTGAGAAAGCCCCGATCTACACTTCCACCAAGAGAAATTCGATCCCCCCCCACTAATCCCTAGCGGATCTTGTTACTCTTGGGTGTTTGAGCACCCTAGACGGTTGAGGTCACCTCGGAGCCATAGTCCATTATGGTGAAGCTTCGTGGTGTCATTGGGAGCCTCCAATTAAGTTGTGGAGATTGCCCCAACCTTGTTTGTAAAGGTTCGGTCGCCGCCTTCAAGGGCACCAATAGTGGAATCACGACATCTCACATTATGTGAGGGCGTGAGGAGAATACGGTGGCCCTAGTGGCTTTTTGGGGAGCATTGTGCCTCCACACCGCTCTAACGGAGACGTATTTCCCCTCAAAAGGAAGGAACTTCGGTAACACATCCTCGTCTTCACCGGCTCAATTCTTGGTTATCTCGTGCCTTTACTTTTGCAAGCTTACTTGTGTTATATCCCTTGCTTGCTTGTGTGCTTGTTGTTGTTGCATCATATAGGTTGTTCACCTAGTTGCATATCTAGACAACCTACTTTGATGCAAAGTTTAATTTGGTAAAGAAAAGCTAAAAATTGTTAGTTGCCTATTCACCCCCTCTAGTCAACTATATCGATCCTTTCAGCGAGTGTACTATACTATAAATGCATACCGGTGGTGTAATTCACGGTTAAATCGAGCTGAATATACTAGTTTCCTCTTGTGGGAATCCAATTAACGTATTTGGTGGTACTTTCACTGTCTTTTTTTTAGAGTCACCGGGGAGGAGTTCCTCCACTTGAATATATTTCTCAAAGTGGCCACAATGCCAGGCGAGTGATCCACTTTATAAGGAAAATCGGATTATGGTACTTCCACTGTCATGATTGATTATTTAAAAGTCATGCTAGTCATACACTTATTTGTTTGTTTATTTGAACAAGAGTTGAAGTAGGGTAACCCAAACCACTTGCTTCTTTGATCCTTTGTAGGCATCTTCCAAGTCCCCTGGAGTTCCATATTTGAGTGGGCAACACACCGATTCAGTCTCCTCCTTTTGCTCTCCATGGCGATGGAGAACGAGGGGACATGGTGCGAGTTGCACCTGACCCACCGCTCCGTGGAGCTAATTGAAGGAGAGGACATTGGATCTTTCTTCCCGCTCCATTGGCCACCATGGACACTAAGAGGAAGCAACTTGCCATGACGCCAATCCGACACAACATGACAGCAAACGGCTCGAGGGCAATCCTAAACTAGACCTAAATCTTACCCGAACATCTACCGCGACAACCCTACCACCTCTCTCACCCCCTGTCGGCCGTCGGCGCCACCACGAGGAAGAGGGGGGGTTGGGGGGCTTCGGGTGACTCTCAAGTCGAGAATGAGAGAGAAAGGTGGAGAGGAAAGTGGTTCTTCATATGCTTGTTGGAATTGCCTAATCAGCAGGCTACTGTGTGTCTCGGGCCACACGGAGTTTTTTTTTTTTGACAATTCGGACCACACAGCGTAAAAAGACGACGCAGCCCCCGGGAGTTGCAATCCGACCTGGCAACCGGCGCTCCCACCCCCCATGTGCAGGATGATCACCCAATTATTGACGACCGCTCCAGATTAATCTACGGAAAGCAAGCGCCAGTGGCCAACGCCTTTTGGAGCAAGTTTTAACTTTTAACCCGAGACCGTCTCGATTCGATCCTTCTGCAAATTATACATCCGGGTGCTAGTTTTGTCCTGCGATGCATGTGTTTGTTTGAGTGGGCGGAAAATGGGAGAATCCCCAATCCACGGGGAAAAGCCGAAAAGGGAGAGATTGGGTGAGAATTGACGGTGAAGCCACCGCGTTTTTCCACCTCTGTTATGACGGCAGGACGTCGACGGCGCAGCGGCCGGTGGCGACGTTGTTTCTTCGGGCGAGTGCGACGGCGCAACCGCATAAACTGCCAGTGCATGCATGGCTAGCTTTATCTAGCCGCGCGTACTTAACGGACCGACTTAATGGCGGATGGACTTGATTGTGTGTGTTTATGAGCGCATGCATGTGTCGGTTCGGCGTTTGACTCCGCACCGTGCGACGGCCGCCAGCTTCGGCAGTCCAGCCGATAGAGGGTGGCGGATTTAAATTTCACGGTGTAGTATATTGAGGGTAGTACTAGCAACATTTTTCTTTTGAGTTGTACTAGCAGCATTTTTTTTAAAAGAAATTTCTAATATATACATCAATCATGACAGTAGAGAGAACACTAGAGGTAATACAAATTACAACCAGGTTCATGGACCACCTAGCGACGACTACAAGTACTTGAGCGAGCCGAAGGCACGCCACCATCATCGCCCCTCCCTCACCAGAGCCAGACAAATCTTGTTGCTGTAGACAGTTGAGAAGTCGTCGTCTTGGGTTACCAAAGGACCAGCGCGTCAGAGCAGCAAACATCGACGATGAAGAAAGTTGTAAAAAGATCAAACTTGTACCACACAAATGAAGACGAACAAAAAGTGAATCCAAATAAATCCACCGAAAACCAGCCCTGACCAAATCCCACGAGATCTGAGAAAGACACACCTCCACACACTAGCATCATCTTTAGGTGCGCACTAGAGGGACTAGACTCCTCGAGACCTCGACAAATTAAATCTACTAATGCTTGATTATACATGGCCATAACTCGGGCCGGGCCTAAAATAGCCCGCAGCAGAAAACCCAGGCCCGGGCCCGGCCCTGCTTTCGGGCCTAGATTTCAGGTACAAGCCCGACCCATCAGTGGAAAAGCTCGTCGGGCCTTGGGTCAGGCCTCTTCCCTAAAATGCACATATGTCAACCCCAAGCCCGGCCCAACCTAGCATTTGGGCTCAAAATCTAGGCCTAGGCCCGACCCGTGGGCAAGACTGGGCCAGGCCGGGTCATGCTATTTCAGGCCAGGTAGGGTTGGACCAATCGGTCCGGGTTTTCTATGGCCAGGTATATGCTTTATCAATAAAAATACTACAAAATTATTGCACAATGCGATCCACAAAAATACTCCAAATCGTCTTCTGTGTGTTGGCACCAAACATGAGCTCCGATAGAAGAAGCACCGAATCCTAAGAGACTTAAGTGTGGAAAAAAGTATAATCAACTATTTTATGGTCAGGCTCTGCAGGGTTTCTACATAGAAACTGGTAGTACTTCCTCGGTTCATAAATATAAGTGTTTTTAGATATTTCAATATGAATTATGTACAGAGCAAATGAGTGGATCTACACTCGAAATTATGTCTATATACATTCGTATGTAGTCGTCCATATTGAAATCTCTAAAAAGGCTTATATTTAAAGACGGAGGGAATATAAATTAAGGTCTATAATGTTCTACTAGTATTCTATATCTATATTATTATTATACAAAATAAGCAGTGTTCCTTTTTCTGCCAGGTAGAATTCTTCGTCAACCGGTTCCCTTTCCCATAACGTCACTCTACCGATTTTCTTCATCCAATCGGTTTCATCTCCTCACGCCATATTTAACCACACCTTCCAAGTACGTCGCTCAATCACATTAATTTACTTACCTTTGCAGCACTACATCAACTCCATCTTAATTAACTTATATTTTTATTACACCGCTCAATCACATTAATTTACTTACCATGCATGACGCAGTCTATGGAATTACTGAGATAAAGTTTTTTTGACCCACATGACAACGCACACGCACGTGCTAGTGCAAGTTAAAATCCTTTACCCAATAATGTCTATCTACGAAATGCTGGATTTGCGAGCTCTAAAGTAACTACGGGTTGATTTTGTTTCTCCTGGTCAGGCTTATAAGTTTTGATCAAAAGAAGATCATGTAATGCAACACTGGAGTATGTGCTAAGCTAGTTTGTTAAGGGGTTAGCAATTTGTATTGTCCCTTTTCTAGATCAACTGGCACATATCGGACTCATGGAAGTTCCATGATGGAACATTTTGTTTCTCAACAAATACTACTAGAACTTTGCATAGGAGAGTCATCACGTCGGTCCCAACAACCAAACCCACGCAGGATGGTACGTAGGTGCCATACTGAAGAATTGACATGTTGATCAGCGGTAAACATCTTCCTCATGGGGCACCGCACGGGACATTTGTTTGCTCCGCACGCACGCATCCGAACCGAACTCCAAAACATTCCACTGACGCAGATCGATCGTCCGTTCCGTTCGCGAGAGCATCAAACGCATCGTGCACTCCAGATCATTCATCCTAGATGTCTGTCTGTTAAACGTGGCCAAACTGTACACCGCTCCAGGATCCAGCAGTGGCTGCTGATTGATGCTGCCTGCTGCTCTGGTCTTTTCTCTCTGTGATGAGCAAGTAGAGTAGCATTTGTGTGCATGTGGTGTGGGGGCCTCGCGGCTCCGACGGCCACCGCACCGACCTCGTGGAACGTGCAAGTACAGCTGACGGTGACAGCCGCAGCAGCGCCGAATAGAATCTTCCGCCCGCGTGGTGCCTGCGCAAGTGCGCATGCAGCTTTTGTAATTCATGTCTCCAACCGCCAAAGGGGCGTAAGCACATTCTTAGGGCCTCTTTGATTCATAGGATTGCAAAAACACAGGAAGACTGGTCATAGTGGGAGTAACATAGGTAGTAACATAGATGCCACATAAGGAAAAATGATGATGTGACAAGTAGTTAATGAGGAGAGAAGCAAATAGAGTAACATAATATTTTACCATCACATAGCGGTTTCCAATGCATAATGAGTCTACAAAGTAATAAATGAAGGCAACTATGTTACCACACCTATGACACTATCCACTATGAAGGTAGTAACATAGACTAATAACATATGTATGTTACTAGTCTAAGTTACTCCCCACTATGACCAGCCGAATAGAAAAAACGTTGGATTGAAATGGCATGTCCACTGGATCCCTATAAAATTTGAGTTTGTTTGATTGTGTCATGGGAAAAACAAAGAATTTTTTCCAAGAGGTTGGAGTGGATGTTAGAATTCCTGTGAAATGTAGTACAAATGAATCCTTAGGAAAAAATCCTACAGGATTCAATCCTACGAATCGAACGATCGACGTAGGAAAAATTCCTAAAGATTCTAATCCTTCAAAGATCCTATGAAAATCCTTTGAATCAAAGAGACTGTCAAAGTACATGGGCTGTGTCCTAACAGTAGCGGTACGCTAATGATGGCCCATATGCTAGCGAAGATGATATATGATATCCTACTTGTAGTGGGCCGTATTAGGACGGATTGGAGCCACGAAGGGGGGCCCATGGAGTTCTCCCCCAAACTTGGGCCTGTGCTGATAAATGGGTTAGTTTATGACACGAATCACATGGGATCCGTGGCGCAATGGTAGCGCGTCTGACTCCAGATCAGAAGGTTGCGTGTTCGATTCACGTCGGGTTCAAAATCCCGAACTATGTCCGATTCTTTTTTCTTCTATTGCAGTATAATTTTTGTCCAAGATATTTCTGCTGGTCTGCCTTTATTGGATATAAGCAAATATCCAATCATTTCAAAAAATAATATTTACAAATTGCCTAGGCCCTCTTTCATTCAAAGAATATTAGAAGGATTAGATTATTTTACATTGTTTTCCTTGCAGGACATCCATTCCTTTTCAAATCCACAACGCTCCTGCACTATTTGCTTAGGGCTTATTTCATTCGAAGAATTCATGTGGGATAATTGAAGGAATGTTTCTTATGAATTATGGTACTATACAACAAACCTCTTGTTTTTTTTTCTAGGGCGCAATAGAAAATTTTTAGTGCAAATGTAGGATTTGTGTGGATATGACATAACAAAACAAAATTATTCATCTTTTTGTATGGAGTAGGGCCTTCTAGTTTTCCATCACCGAGAAAACTAGGAAAAAAATATGTCAAACAATAATCAGTTTTAATCCATCCAAATATATTAGCGTAGATCAAATAAGGTTCATGCAATGGTTATCGACTAGTACCGCCATGCAGGCCGGGTAAGCGCCGACCAACACATCCACATGCCTCTCTTATAGAAATTCACAACAACAACAACAACCATATTTGCCTCTTGGTTTTTGAGTCTTTCTTAGATGATTTTGTTTCACCGAAAAGAAGAAGACAGTTGCCCCATTAATTAGCGGAAAACTGAGCAAAAACTATCACAACACGCCCGGAAAAAACAAGGCACCCTGGGCGGTCGGACAACCCACACAAAACACAAACACCGACGTAGCCCTCACCACAAACAAGTGTCGAGGCCTGTGCCGGACAGAGCCAAAAAAATAAATCTCACGCGCCAATTACCAGACAACTCCGACTCTGTCGAGGAGCATTGTAGGAGAAAAAAGCATTGGACCAGCGCCGTAATCGATCACCCATCTCGTCCCATCGTCACCGCGAAGGCCTCATTAGCTCTAACTACAAAAAAATAAAGTGCGGTATGAAGAGCCCTCGAGCATGTAAATGAGGCTGACTACCAAACTTCAGCTACAACTCAAGGAGGCAACGGGGACGGGGATGACTCCACCATCCCCGCCCCGATCCCCGTGATCCCCATGAAGCTTCACGGGGACAAAACGCACCCCATCCCCGTTAATATCGGGTACATGAAGGAAATATGCCCTAGATGCAATAGTAAAGTTGTTATTTTATATTTCCTTATTCATGATAAAGGTTTATTATTCATGCTAGAATTGTATTGATCGGAAACTTAAATACATGTGTGAATACATAAACAAATACCGTGTCCCTAGTGAGCCTCTACTAGACTAGCTCGTTGATCAAAGATGGTTAAGGTTTCCTAACCATGGACATGTGTTGTCATTTGATAACGGGATCACATCGTTAGGATAGTGATGTGATGGACAAGACCCATCCATTAGCTTAACATAATGATCGTTCAGTTTATTGCTATTTCTTTCTTCATGTCAAATACATGTTCCTTCAACTATGAGATTATGCAACTCCCGGATACCAGAGGAATACCTTGTGTGCTATCAAACATCACAACGTAACTGGGTGATTATAAAGATGCTCTACAGGTATCTCCCAAGGTGCTTGTTGAGTTGACATAGATCAAGATTAGGATTTGTCACTCCGAGTATCGGAGAGGTATCTCTGGGCCCTCTCGATAATACACATCATAAGCTTGCAAGCAAACGACTAAGGAGTTAGTCACGAGATGATGTATTATGGAACGAGTAAAGAGACTTGCCGGCAACGAGATTGAACTAGGTATGCAGATACCGACGATCGAATTTTGGGAAAGTAACATACCGATGGACAAAGGGAATTACGTATGTTGTCATAACGCTCGACTGTAAAGATCTTCATAGAATATATAGGAGCCAATATCACTACTAGGGAAAAGCCTAGCAGTAGCGCGGGTTATATGCTTATCAGTAGCACGGGTAGCCGCACTACTGGTACAACGCTACAGCTAATGCTTATCAGTAGCGCGGTCTGACTAGCACTACTGTTAACTAGGGATAGAAGCATCGTTTGTCTGATACAGGCGTGCTGATAATAGCTGCAACACCCTTATGAGAAGAGCGCTACTGCTAAGAGCTCGCTGCTGCTAATGCCATACCCCGCGCTACTGTTATTAGTTTTTTTTCTGCTCCACATTTTGTGCTGCTGAATTTTGTTTTGGGCTTTATACAATAATCTCTAGCATATCATACACATACAAATGTAATCATAGCATATACATAGCGATACAAGGTGGTCATCATAATAATCATCATCCAACAGGAAGTGGTCTCTCGTCATCATTTCGAAAATAGCGATACAAGTCTCGAATACTTGCAACTACAATGCCATCCATCTAAACAATGATATACGCGAGAAGAGCTATCACTGTGAGTGAGAGAGGAACTATGCAGTACATGAGGCGGCGGTTACAAGTCCTCTCTCGCGCTAGCGTGAACCTCAAGTAACTAGCTTCTGCTTCTTGTCTGCTTTTGAAGCCTTTATGGCTGGTGCCCGAGACCCCATTCACTTGCGCCTGACACTCAGGCCACTCGTTGTAATCCCCTGGAACCTTCCCTTGTACACGACATAGCACTACCACCTCGCCATCAAGAAGCTAGGTACTTGTTAGAGATGCATCTTCATCAAGAGGATGTACAATCATATGCAACAAAATATACTAGAGCAACACAAAAAAGAAAGGGTTAGCAACTGGTTGCAACATACAACATGCAAACTAATTAACTAGAGGTACGCAGGTCATCGTACACAAACTAACAAAGTAGCGTTATGCAAGTTCGACAGGACCGTGGACATCACAAAGTTTCATCGCTACAGAAAGTATACAAGTTCAACCGACACATATCATCATCATCGGCATCATAAATCACTAGAAGTTCCATCCTTCCATATCATCGAGGATGGCCCCTAGCTTCTTGAATGGCATGAGGTAATGACGTTGCATGCCTATGCGAGTTCGGACGTCAGCTCGTGATATAGGGCCGTGGTGGAACATCCCCTTCTCATCGACGACTTCTTTCATGATGATCGTTGCAATGTCCCTTTGGATGCGAAAGAAGTCATCTCTAAGTTTATAATTCGCTTCTCCATGAGATTCTACCCACTTGTGGATATGATCATCATTTCTGTTTGTGATGCGAAGCTTTTGGTGATCCGTGCTGAACTCAATCATGAAATGGAGGATGTAGAATCCATCTTTCTTGCTTGGTTTTGGGACATGGATGCAACAGAAGTTAGTTTTATGCGTGAAACCCATCTTCTTGTTCCTTTGTTTCCTGATCTGCACGTGGCCACCCCTAAAGCTGAAGCCTTGGAGAGCATCATCTAGAATATTCATTATGTGGGTGTAGTCCTTCTTCTCGTAGTTTCTGGTAGGGTCCAAATACACGACGTGGGAGACTCGTGGGTAAAGAAAGATAAGGACGACGCGCCCGTTGTTGTGGGGAAAAAGACACCTCAAATTATTCTCCATATGAGCGAGAAGGAATGATTGAAATGTACGAAAGGGTTGTCTGGAAATGACTTACTTTGGATGATAAGGCAGGAGGACAATTTCCTGGTCCTTATTCTGTACCATGAAGTTTTGGAGGTACTCCCAAGCAGTTTCACGCTCAGAGTCGCCGAGACTCAAGAAGAACTCGTGCATGTAGTACAGATCCGCCACACAGATTTGCGAGACTTCTTCTCTCTTCATGACGGAGCTCATATGTAGCGCAAAAAGGCGGACGATTGTAAAATCAAGCCGCCTTGTCAGAAACATCTCGAAGATATGGTCAAATCACAGGAAGAACACCTCCGCGGGTCGTGTGTCGACGTAGCACTTCCCCTCAGGCACACGAGCTGTGTATGTCGGATATCCTGGATCCTTCGAGGCTAGTAGGCTTTTCTCAGTCGACAGCACATGGTCGTGCAGTCTCCTGAGATCCCCTGATAGTGCCTGATGTCTACTACGCAACCTTATTCTTGTAGACTTTGTTGGGCCTCCAAGTGCAGAGGTTTGTAGGACAGTAGCAAATTTCCCTCAAGTGGGTGACCTAAGGTTTATCAATCTGTGGGAGGTGTAGGATGAAGATGGTCTCTCTCAAACAACCCTGCAACCAAATAACAAAGAGTCTCTTGTGTCCCCAACACACCCAATACAATGGTAAATTGTATAGATGCACTAGTTCGGCGAAGAGATGGTGATACAAGTGCAATATGGATGGTAGATATAGGTTTTTGTAATCTGAAATTATAAAAACAGCAAGGTAACTAATGATAAAAGTGAGCACAAACGGTACTGCAATGCTAGGAAACAAGGCCTAAGGTTCATACTTTCACTAGTGCAAGTTCTCTCAACAATAATAACATAACTGGATCATATAAGTATCCCTCAACATGCAACAAAGAGTCACTCCAAAGCCACTAATAGCGGAGAACAAACGAAGAGATTATGGTAGGGTACGAAACCACCTCAAAGTTATCCTTTTTGTTCTATCTATTCAAGAGTCTGTAGTAAAATAACATGAAGCTATTCTTTCCATTCAATCTATCATAGAGTTCATACTAGAATAACACCTTAAGACACAAATCAACCAAAACCCTAATGTCACCTAGATACTCCAATGTCACCTCAAGTATCCGTGGGCATGATTATACGATATGCATCACACAATCTCAGATTCATCTATTCAACCAACACAAAGTACTTCAAAGAGTGCCCCAAAGTTTCTACCGAAGAGTCAAGACGAAAACATGTGCCAACCCCTATGCATAAGTTCATGGAACCCGCAAGTTGATCACCAAAGCATACATCAAGTAGATCATGTGAATATCCCATTGTCACCACAGATAAGCACGGCAAGACATACATCAAGTGTTCTCAAATCCTTAAAGACTCAATCCGATAAGATAACTTCAAAGGGAAAACTCAATCCATTACAAGAGAGTAGAGGGGGAGAAACGTCATAGGATCCAACTATAATAGCAAAGCTCGCGATACATCAAGATCGTGCCAAATCAAGAACACGAGAGAGAGAGAGAGAGAGAGAGAGATCAAACACATAGCTACTGGTACATACCCTCAGCCCCGAGGGTGAACTACTCCCTCCTCGTCATGGAGAGCACCGGGATGATGAAGATGGCCACCGGTGATGGGTTCCTCCTCCGGCAGGGTGCCAGAAAGGGCTCCCGAGAGGTTTTTGGTGGCTACAGAGGCTTGCGGTGGCAGAACTCCCGATCTATTGTGCTCCTCAACGTTTTTAGGGTATATGGACATATATAGGCAAACGAAGTCGGTCGAGGGAGCCATGAGGGGCCCACGAGGGTGGGAGGCGCGCCTAGGGGGGTAGGTCGCGTCTCCCTGCCTCGTGGCTTCCCTTACGTGCACTCCAAGTCTCCTGGATTGCTTCCGTTCCAAAAATAACTCTCCTGAAGGTTTCATTCCGTTTGGACTCTGTTTGATATTCCTTTTCTTCAAAACACTGAAATAGGGAAGAAAACAGCAATATGGGATGGGCCTCCGGTTAATAGGTTAGTCCCAAAAATAATATAAAAATGCTTAGTAAAGCCCATAAACATCCAAAACAGATAATATAATAGGATGAATGCTTCATAAATTATAGATACCTTGGAGACGTATCAGCATCCCCAAGCTTAGTTCCCGCTCGTCCTCGAGTAGGTAAATGATAAAAGAAATAATTTATGAAGTGTGAATGCTAGCAGGTGCATAAGTTTGATCAATGAAAATTTCAATCACCTTTCCTAGCATGATTATATGGCATAACAGTAGCTCATCTCATAAAACTTCTCATGATCAAGTAACGAGCTATTCAAATGTTAAAGCATAGACCATAAACTTTCTAGCAAACTAGCAAACTTCATTCTCAGTCATCAAACAATTGTAATTAATCTTATTTTCAGGAAGGGTCTATGTTAGAGCTTTGATTTAGCAAATTCCACATACTAAAATATCATATAGTCTTCCATGATTGCTACCACTCAAAGCATATTTTTAGAACAAATAGCATCCATCGAACACAGAGAAAGATAGGGGCTTAATGTTTCACCTCCCAACTTACTTATCATATAGATAATTGTCAACAATAATAATTCATGATCAAATATATTTGAATGGCCATATATGCTCAGATCTTTCCCCATCACATGATGCTTGAGAACTAAAGAGTAGATTGGAATGAGAAGGAATACTACTAACTCTTGCATAAAAGTAAAAGATATGCCCTTCGCAGAGGGAAGCAGGGATTTGCAGAGGTGCCAGAGCTCGATTTTGAAATAGAGATAAATAATTTTGAGAGGTATGCTTTCATTTTCAACATAACAACCAAGAGTTCCCAATATCTCCATACTACATACATTATAGGCGGTTCCCAAACAGAATGGTAAAGATTTTACTCCCCCTCCACCAACAATCACACTCCACGGCTTATCCGAAACAACGGGTGCCGTCCAACTATCAACAATCCTGGGGGAGTTTTTGTTTGCAATTATTTTGATTTGATTTTTGATCTTTTGATCATGGGACTGGGAGTCCCAGTTACCAGCCATTTTTCTCGTGAATGATGAGCGGAGTCCACTCATCATGAGAATAACCCACCTAGCATGAAAGATACTCACAGCCCTTAGTCGCTACATGAGCGATTCGGGCATACAAAACAAATTATCATTTGAAGGTTTAGAGTTTGACACATGCAAATTTACTTGGAACGACAGGTAAATACCGCATATAGGTAGGCATGGTGGACACTCATGGAAGAAACTTGGTTCAAGGGATTTGGATGCACAAGTAGTATTCCCACTTAGTACAGATATTTAGGCTAGCAAAGGATTCTAAATAGCAAGCACCACATGTTGGAGGATCTATAACAATATAACTTCTATACAAATATACCCAAGCATAACTCTTTATGTTGTCTTCCTTTGTCCAATTTCAACTAATTTTCTCAAGTTTGAAAATAATTAATGGGGCTCACAATCATAGAAGATGTCTAAGATAGTATATTTATATGTGAAATCTCTCTTCCTTCAATATTCTTTCACGAATTGTTCAAGTACATATATAATTTCAGATTTATGATATTCAAATCATTCAACCATTTACTCATAGGATATAAGTGAAGCACACGAGTAAATGACAAACTACTCCAAAAAGATATAAGTGAAGATCAATGAGTAGTTAAATAATTATGTAGCTATGTGAAGAGTCTCTCTCATTTAAGAATTTTAGATCTTGGTATTTTATTCAAACAGCAAGCAAAGCAAAATAAAATGACATTGCAAGGATAGCACAACTCATGTGAAGAAGCAAAAACTTAGGCTCAACCGATACTAACCGATAATTGTTGAAGAAGAAGGTGAGATGCCTACCGGGGCATCCCCAAGCTTGGATGCTTGAGACTTCTTGTAATATTATCTTGGGGTGCCTTGGGAATCCCCAAGCTTGAGCTTTTGTGTCTCCTTAATTCCTTTTATATCTCGGTTTCCTAAATCTCGAAAGCTTCATCCACACCAAACTCAACAAGAACTCGTGAGATAAGTTAGTATAAACCAATGCAAAAACCTTATCATTTTCTATTGTAACAAACCACAAAAATTATTATTTAACATTTCATACTAAACGTCTCTGCATATTTAATACTCCTATCCTCAAATAGAATCATTAAACAAGAAAACATATGCAAGCAATGCAAACATAACAGCAATCTACCAAAACAGTATAGCCTGTAAAGAATGCAAGATTCATCATACTTCCCTAACTACAAAAATTATGAGAAAAATACTATGCTGTATAACCTTTATCAGAGATCAATATTGAAAAAGTTTCAACATTATATCATTCTCTGACTTTTCTAGGGAATTTTTGCAACAACGGTAAACTTTCTGTTTTGAAACAGCAACATGTATATTTGCAAAATGAGCATGGTAAAGGCTATCCTTGACATTTTTATTGAAAATAAATATGCAAAACATTATTCTAAATAAGAGCAAGAAAATACTAACAAAATAAAATGACGCTCCAAGCAAAACACATATCATGTGGTGAATAAAAATATAGCTCCAAGTAAAGTTACCGATGAACAAAGACGAAAGAGGGGATGCCTTCCGGGGCATCCCCAAGCTTAGGCTCTTGGTTGTCCTTGAATATTACCTTGGGGTGACTTGGGCATCCCCAAGATTAGGCTCTTGCCACTCCTTATTCCATAGTCCATCGAATCTTTACCCAAAACTTGAAAACTTCACAACACAAAACTCGTAAGCTCCGTTAGTATAAGAAAATAAAACCACCACTTAGGTACTATTGTTAACTCATTCTAAATTCATATTGGTGTGATATTTAATGTATTCCAACTTCTCTTTGGTTCATACCCTCCGATACTACTCATAGATTCATCAAAATAAGCAAACAACACATAGAAAACAGAATCTGTCAAAAACAGAACAGTCTACAGTAATCTATATCAAACGTATACTTATGGAACTCCAAAAATTCTGAAATAAATTGTTGGACCTGAGGAATTTGTCTATTAATCATTTTCAAAAAGAATCAACCTAAAATCACTCTCCAGTAAAAAATGGCAGCTAATCTCGTGAGTGCTAAAGTTTCTGTTTTTTTACAGCAAGATCATAAAGACTTCACCCAAGTCTTCCCAAAGGTTCTACTTGGCACAAACACTAATTAAAACATAAAACCACACCTAAACCGAGGCTAGATGAATTATTTATTACTAAACAGGAGCAAAAAGCAAGGAACAGAAATAAAATTGGATTGCCTCCCAACAAGCGCTAATGTTTAACGCCCCTAGCTAGGCATGATAATTTCAATGATGCTCACATAAAAGATAAGAATTGAAACATAAAGAGAGCATCATGAAGAATATTACTAGCACATTTAAGTCTAACCCACTTCCTATGCATAGGGATTTTGTGAGCAAACAACTTATGGGAACAATAATCAACTAGCATAGGAAGGCAAAACAAGCACAACTTCAAGATTTTCAACACATAGAGAGGAAACTTGATATCATTGCAATATGTAGATGCATATAATCCTCTCTCATAATAATTTTCAGTAGCATCATGGATGAATTCAACAATATAACCATCACATGTGGCATTCTTTTCATGATCTACAAGCATATAATTTTTATTACTCTCCACATAAGCAAATTTCTTCTCATGAATAATAGTGGGAGCAAACTCAACAAAATAATTATCATGTGAGGCATAATCTAATTGAAAACTAAAATCAGGATGACAAGTTTCATGGTTATGTTTATTCTTTATGGCATATGTATCATCACAATAATCATCATAAATAGGAGGCATGCTTTCATCAAAATAAATTTGCTCATCAAAACTTGGGGGACAAAAAATATCATATTCATCAAACATAGCATCCCCAAGCTTGTGGCTTTGCATATCATTAGCATCGTTGGTATTCAAAGAATTCATACTAACAACATTGCAATCATGCTCATCATTCACATATTTAGTGCCAAACTGTTTATGGACTTCTTCTTCTAGCACTTGAGCACAATTTTCCTTCCCATCATTTTCACGAAAGATATTAAAAAGATGAAGCATATGAGGAACCCTCAATTCCTTTTTTTGTAGTTTTATTTTATAAACTAAACTAGTGATAAAACAATAAACTAAAATATTCGATTGCAAGATCCAAAGATAAACCTTCAAGCACTCACCTGCCCGGAAAAGGCGCCAGAAAAGAGCTTGATGTTTACTACGCAACCTTCTTCTTGTAGACTTTGTTGGGCCTCCAAGTGCAGAGATTTGTAGGACAGTCGCAAATTTCCCTTAAGTGGATGACCTAAGGTTTATCAATCCGTGGGAGGTGTAGGATGAAGATGGTCTCTCTCAAACAACCCTACAACCAAATAACAAAGAGTCTCTTGTGTCCCCAACACACCCAATACAATGGTAAATTGTATAGGTGGACTAGTTCGGCGAAGAGATGGTGATACAAGTGCAATATGGATGGTAGATATAGGTTTTTGTAATCTGAAATTCTAAAAACAGCAAGGTAACTAATGATAAAAGTGAGCACAAACGGTATTGCAATGCTAGGAAACAAGGCCTAAGGTTCATACTTTCACTAGTGCAAGTTCTCTCAACAATAATAACATAACTGGATCATATAACTATCCCTCAACATGCAACAAAGAGTCACTCCAAAGCCACTAATAGCGGAGAACAAACGAAGAGATTATTGTAGGGTATGAAACCACCTCAAAGTTATCCTTTCTGTTCTATCTATTCAAGAGTCCATAGTAAAATAACATGAAGCTATTCTTCCCATTCAATCTATCATAGAGTTCATACTAGAATAACACATTAAGACACAAATCAACCAAAACCCTAATGTCACCTAAATACTCCAATGTCACCTCAAGTATCCGTGGGCATGATTATACGATATGCATCACACAATCTCAGATTCATCTATTCAACCAACACAAAGTACTTCAAAGAGTGCCCCAAAGTTTCTACCGAAGAGTCAAGACGAAAACGTGTGCCAACCCCTATGCATAAGTTCATGGAACCCGCAAGTTGATCACCAAAACATACATCAAGTAGATCACGTGAATATCCCATTGTCACCACGGATAAGCACGGCAAAACATACATCAAGTGTTTTCAAATCCTTAAAGACTCAATCCGATAAGATAACTTCAAAGGGAAACTCAATCCATTACAAGAGAGTAGAGGGGGAGAAACATCATAGGATCCAACTATAATAGCAAAGCTTGCGATACATCAAGATCGTGCCAAATCAAGAACACGAGAGAGAGAGAGAGATCAAACACATAGCTACTGGTACATACCCTCAGCCCCGAGGGTGAACTACTCCCTCCTCGTCATGGAGAGCGCCGGGATGATGAAGATGGCCACCGGTGATGGGTTCCCCCTCCGGCAGGGTGCCAGAAAGGGCTCCCGAGAGGTTTTCGGTGGCTACAGAGGCTTGCGGTGGCAGAACTCCTGATCTATTGTGCTCCTTGATGTTTTTAGGGTATATGGACATATATAGGCGAAAGAAGTCGGTTAGGGGAGCCACGAGGGGCCCACGAGGGTTGGGGGTGTGCCTCCCTGCCTCGTGGTTTCCTCGTTGCTTCCCTTACGTGCACTCCAAGTCTCCTGGATTGCTTCCGTTCCAAAAATAACTCTCCCGAAGGTTTCATTCCGTTTGGGCTCTATTTGATATTCCTTTTCTTCGAAACACTAAAATAGGCAAGAAAGCAACAATATGGGCTGGGCCTCCGGTTAATAGGTTAGTCCCAAAAATAATACAAAAGTGCTTAGTAAAGCCCATAAACATCCAAAACAGATAATATAATAGCATGAATTCTTCATAAATTATAGATACGTTGGAGACGTATCAGTGCCTCTAGCAGTTTCAGTGGTAGCATCGGCTCGCCCGTGACATGGAACATGGCCGCACCTTTGACGGGTGCCTCTTCAGAATCCACCATGTGGCTGCTATGTGCTCTGGCTTGTTTGCAGGCAGCTGAGCCTTTCTTCCCCGATCTCTTCCTCTCCTTTTTCTTGGGCACACCTTGCAGACCCTTCCTTAACCCCTGCCCCAGTGTTGCCGGGCTAAGCACTGTACGACCCCCGACTAGTTGAGCTTGTGTTGAAGCGGCATCTTCAGGAGTGTCCTGTGATGATTTCATGAATAGAGACTTCTTGCAATCCCTGCTAGGACGTTCCTGCCCGAGCAAATCATCCATATCCTCATCAACATGCTGGTAGCCCAATTCGTCATATGGCTGACTCATCATATCTAAATCACCTTCATAGGCGCCTGTATTGAGGAAACCCATTGGGTCCTCCGTCTCCTCCGTCTCATCATCCATTCTTTATTCTACGGGGCTGATTATATTAGCCACTATTGGACCCCCTTCATCACGTCGTCCGCCGCTCTCACACGGCACTACATGAGCTGGTAATTGCATAGGTGGGGTGGTGGTCTCCATACATGCTTGTTGATGTGTGGTTATTGGTGTGCTCTCCGCCGACTCCAGACGAAGAGGATTCTTCGGCCATAGCAGCACCCAACCCTTGCAGCTTCCAATCCGCAGCGGGGTCTCGTCGTCCTCTCTCCCAAGCCGTACTGGAGGAGGCAAATCATCGTGCTCGATTTCACACTGGACAAGTTAACCCTGAAGTGCCCAGCGGGCATCGGCTGGTTGTGGAACGTGGGTTGCAAGGGGTTCATTATCACCCCCTTTCCCACGTCCACCTTCTGGCCTTTGATCAAGTAGAGTATGGTGCATGAGGTTTCGTCGGCCTGTAAACACATGTCTGCGACGTAAAACATCCAAAAGGCAACAAAAATGGAATATTCTAGATATGTATGTTGGTGCGGCATGTAATTACCGTGAGGGCGTCGAGATCAGCCAAAGACGAAGGCCCGCCTAGCGCGCTAGAGACTGAGGATAGGCTGCTATGAGCGGGTGCGGGTGCGGGTGCGAGAGCATGCCCAGTTGCCTGAGCAGATGATGGTGCGGTGGTGTTGTTCACCGAGTTGCTCCCGATGAAACTGGGCATGGGGAAATCATGTACCGTCTTGTCTGGATTTTCTTTCGTCCAGTTGATGATAGCCGGGACCAAGTTAGTAGCGAAATCATTTCTGCAGGCATTTACAGCTGCATCTACTGCCTGCTTTAGCAAATCATGTTTCTCCTCGGCTGCTTTTTGTGCGTCCTCAGCTGCTTTTTTCTCGACCGCAAGCTTCACCTTCTCGTTGATGTCCGTCTGACTAAACTTCTTTTTCTGCTTCTTGGAGTCTGGGCCCTCTTTGTAAAACACCTTCCATGTGGCGCCGTCTCCGGTGCCGTGGTCCATATTGCATCCACTTGGGCCTCATCGGTGAAGTAGGGCTTTCGGCTTCAAGCTGGTGTTGCTTCTCCTATAGAAGGAACGTGAACCGTTTATGAATGTGTAGTCAATTTGATCAGGAGATAAATGTAAGGTGGTAAAAGAATAATTACCAGTAATCTAACCAATCTCCTTGTGATCTCATCCGTGTAAAGAACCTTCTTTTTCTTGTACCACTTGTAGCGGGCCCTGATGAAGTCATGCTCCAAGGGGTTGGTGAACTTCGCGAAGGGGTCTGGGAGACCCGCTTCACGTTCCGCGTCCTCCTTATCCCATATGGGCCTTTTGCCAAGGTAGGCACGGCTTCTGAGGCGATGCTTCCCCGTGTGCCTTTGCTGAAGGCTCTTGAATTTCGCAGCCTTAGCCTTGGCTGCCTCGATAGAGCAAGTGTCCTTGAACTTTTCGAACTCCTCTTCCGTAAGTGTCAAATTTTCCTCCAGAATCTTGGACAGGGGTTCCTCATCCTCAATAGCTCGTTTCACCCTCCCTTTCCAAGAGACCAAATCATTGTTGAACATGCCCATGGCATGATTGTTAATCTTTTTCATCTTCGGATCATCCCACGGTTGCTCTATGCTATCATCCCGGTCGGGGAACTTGAATCTCTTGTGCAACTTTGTCAGGAGCAACTACCTCAAATGTTCTTCACTCATTAAGTCATTGTCGTTGATGCTCACGCATTCCCGTAGGATGCATCCTACTTGGTTCCCATAACACTTGCGAGGTTCTTCCGGATCTAATGGCCCAAACTTGCCAGGTGCCATCTTTGTGATCACCAGTCGTTTAATCCCGAGTTTGTTAGGTTTTTGTATCCTCTGCTTCTTCTGCTTCTTCTCTCCGATATCGGCACTGGTATCTTCCCCGGTGGTTCCTTCCTCGCCGGTACCTTCCCAGCCGGTCTCGGCGCCGCCATCGGTGCCGGTGCCTTCAGTGTCGATGTCGGCGTCAGGACCATCATCAAGGACGACCTGCAAACAATGACTTTGCTTAGCAATCAAATAGTCAAGGTACTCTTGGTCACCCTCATAATCCATCTCGTCTGCATCTTGGTTAGAAGGCCCGATTTCTTCGTTGTTCGACATGTTTCCTACAATTAAGTTGCCTCGTTTAATTCTAAAACTATAAAAAACGAGAAGTGACATAAAAAAAAGATCTATGTTTGCTGGAATGCCGTTCCAGCAACTCCCGCCACTCGATATGCCTACTTTCTAGCACAAGTCATGCCAAAATTCACGGAAAATTTCGGCATGACCTTTTCTAAAAAGTGGACATATTGAGTGCTTGAAATTCACCAGGAAGGAAATGAATCAACATTCCGGTGAAACATAGGCCACTCGGATCATTTGCCCTGCACATCACATGTCCAAATGACATGTCGAAATTCCAAATATGACATGTCCAAATCACATGTCCACATATCACATGTCCACTTCAAATTTGCATATAAAAGGAAAAAAAATATAGAACTTGAAGAAAAATATAAATGCAAGAAGTCATGTTTTTTTTTAAATATAGAACTAATCTGTCCACTTCAAATTCTATTTTTTAAATAGCAACAATTGCTTTAACTAAAAAATTTAAATAGGAACAATTGTTTTATCTAATCTGTCCTAGGTTTCATACTGATTCTAATTAAATAACTAGCACTATAAAATTTAAAAAACAACAATTGCTTTAATTAAAAAATGCAAGAAACCTATATAATCAATTTTGTTTTTTGTTACACTAAAAAATAGCCTAGGGTTCATACTATTTCATACTAATTAGCACTAAATAGCAGAGAAGAGGGAAGGGGAGAGGGCTTACAAAGGGCAGAGAGAGAGATGGGGTCGGGGGAGATGGTGCGGTAGCGAGGCGAGGCGGGGGCGAGCGCCGGGGTCGGGGGTCGCCGGGGTCGGGGGAGACGGGGGCGAGCGCGGGACGGGGACGAGCGCGGGGACGGGTGCGAGCGCCGGGGTTGGGCGCGAGCGCCAGGATGGGGCCGAGCGCCGGGGTCGAGGGCTCCGGTGGCGACGCCACGGGGGAAGAGAGAGGGGGATTTGGGGGAAGAGCAGATGCGGGAAGAAGCAGAGGGAGTGAGGGTTTTTGGGGTTATGTCGAGATAGTAGTAGCGCGTTCCGGCAAACGCGTTATAGCTAAGTTAGCTATAGCGCTTTTGCTAAGAACGCACTACTGCTATTTTAGATAGCTATAGTGTTTACTTCAGAAAGTGCTACTGCTACTACAGATAGCGGTAGCGTTTTCCTGTAGAAAGCGCTACTGCTATTACCTGTACCAGTCTTCCTGTTTGTTCCTTCTATTTTCTTTTCCTCTATTTTCTCTCCCTTTTCTTTTCCTTTTTTCTGAATGCTATGGTTGGTGTTCTGGTTGCCAAATGGATTCATGCCATCGGTACACGCGCCGATCACAATGTTCCTTGCATCACATTCGAAATACTGATAGAATCCGTTCAACGCTCTCCACCGTCTTCCATCCTTGACGTGTCTTAGCTTCAGATCATCTCCATCGTCGAGCTTCTTCCTCTCCATGTGCCAGTGCATGAGCTTTGCTTCCTTGGGATCTATGAAATACCGCTGGAGACGGGGAGTGATTGGTAAGTACCATACAACTTTCTTGGGAGATTTCTTCCTGACCTTCTTGTATCGAGAAGCATTGCACACCGGACAACTTGTTTTTTCTGCGTGCTCCCTCCGATAAATTATGCAATAGTTGATGCATGCATGGTATCTAACGTGCGGCAAATCAAGAGGGCACACGATCTTCTTGGCCTCATCCACACTACTAGGACATAGATTCCCCGCGGGAAGAACATCCTTGAGGTACTTGAGATGCTCATCGAGGCTAGTGTTGGTCCATTTGTTTTTAGCCTCCGTCTTCAGGAGTTGGAGCGTGAAACTCAAGCGGATCACCTCAGTATTGCAACCATCATACAATGAGTGTTCGAGTCTACCACCAGTTGCTGTAGCTTAGCCTCCTCTCTAGAAGCATCTCTCTTCGTACTTGTCTTCTTGCGAAGCAATGCTTGAACATGAGGGTCCCACACGATTGAACTTAGTATTGACGAACTCTGTGGCGTGGAGTCCATGTTCTCTCCGCCGCCATGTGTGGTGCCTTCTCCGCCGCCATGTCCGGCCCCTTCTCCTCTGCCATGTCCGGCCCCTTCTCCGCCCGCCATGTCCGGCCTCTTCCCCGCCGTCATTGTCGATCATCTCTTCATCTTGCCCCGAGTCATCATTGCCTGCCCCGTCGACGTCCTCAACATCATCATCCTCATCTTCAATTATCCACTGAGTATAGCAATCCATGAAACCAGCCATGAGCAGGTGCGCTTCGACAAGACCATCGTCATAGCGGTCGAGCCAAACTTTTCCTTTTCATCTTCGACACAGACATAAAACCTCTATCAGGTTATTATCTTTCATGTCCTGCACCGCCGACCGCAACCACCTGTCCACCATCATTCCACTGACTATCATGAACGCCTGCACGGTAATAATAAACAATTTTATTATAAAAATGCATGCATGCATGAAAGTCATACAAAAATTCGGCATGACCTTCCCTGAAAATAGGACATATAGAGTTTGCCCGAAATTTGCCGAAACAGAAATAAATTGACATTTCGGAAAAACATAGGCAACTCAAGCACAATTCAGCAGCAACTCAAGCCACACACACAATTTCCATCATATCACGCGATTATGTCATATTGCACACATACACATATTTCCATTCTTGCAAAAGCACACATTTTTAATCACCTATCTCGAGATGGAGCACGGTGATGATGATGTTGATCAGTGTCACCACACACCTAGGGAATGATCAAAGTGGAAAAAGCTTACTTCATGAGATGGCTAGATCTAGTTAGGGAGGTACATAGCTCACTTCATTAAATGGGTAGATCTACCAAGCTAGTTGGGGAAGGAGATGACTATCTAGTGGAGGGAGAGGAAAAAGAGAAAGGAGTTGCATTAATGGAGGTGGTGTAAGTTAGCTAGGAACAATAAAGAAAGAGAAAGGTAGGTAGAAGAAGGAGAGTAATGGGGGGAGAAGTAGTGAGAAAGAAGAAAAGTGAGGGAGAGAGGAGGTGGAAGGTAGGGGAAAGTGAGGAAGAGAGGATGGGGGAGGGGGAGGGGGAGGGGGAGGGGAAAAGGTGGCATATGCTGCATCTTAGCAGTAGCGCTGGTCATAAACCGTGCTACTGCTATAAGCGTAGCAGCAGTGTGCTTATGACACACGCGCTACTGCTAAGTGGGTCCTGCCATGTGGTCAGTTTAAAAAAAAGTGACAATTAGCAGTAGCGCGTATAGGAAAAAGCGCGCTTTTTCTATTACTTTATCAACAACGCGCTTATATAGTCTGCGCTACTGCTAAATCTAGGTTGGTGGGAACTGTTGGTCGACTTTAGTAGCAGCGTGGTTCCGACAAACTGCGCTACTGCTAAATCAGTAGCAATAGTGCCGGTTGTTTTCCCTCGCTGCTGCTAATTAGCAGTAGCGCCTACCCCTGAAGCGCGCTGCTGCTAAGATTCTATGTATAAGGTTTTCCCTAGTAGTGTATGGGAATCTAGGTTCCGCTAGTGGTTATTGACCGGAGAGGTGTCTCGGTCATGTCTACATAGTTCTCAAACCCATAGGGTCCGCACGCTTAACGTTCGATGACGATATAGTATTATATGAGTTATGCGATTTGGTGACCAAATGTTGTTTGGAGTCCCGGATGAGATCACGGACATGACGAGGAGTCTCGAAATGGTTGAGAGGTAAAGATTGATATATAGGACGATGGTATTCGGACATCAGAAGTGTTTCGAGGGGGGGGGGTACTAGGTACTTATCGGGTCACCGGAAGGGTTCCGGGCACCCCCGACAAAAGATATGGGCCTTATGGGCCAAGAGGGAAACGCACCTGCCACAAGGGGCTGGTGCGCCTCCCATATGGGTCAGCTTAGGAGGAGAAGAAAAGAGGGGAAGGGAAAGGAAAGAGTGGAATTGGATTCCCCTTTCCTTCCCTCTCCCCACCTCTTTCCTTCCCCCTCCGACAAATATGGTAGGGGGGCGGCGAAGGGTAGGAGCCCAAGTAGGATTCAGACTTACTTGGGGCGCCCGTTGCCCTCTCCCCTCTCCCTCCCACCTATATATATGGACAAATGTTTCCTACAAGCAGTGGTAGTTACCACCACTTGCGTTTTGTATGTTGTATGTAGTATCTGTCGAAACCGAGAGTATGTACGTGTAGTATGTAGTATATAACAATGTTTAGGTAGTATATATACTAATTTTTAGGTAGTATGTATCATATTTTGAGTATGCTCTTTTTACGTACTAATATGTACGTATTTCACAAATATAACAAAAATTATGGACTCATATACAATTTTTTCATGTAACTTGTTTTGAAATATCTTAGATATAGTGTATGAACATATTTAAAATAATAAAATAGTATATATAATACCGCATGGTAGTATATGAGATATGTGGGGTAACTACCACCGGGTGGTAGCATGGATTTTCCCTAGCCGTGTGCGGCGCCCCCCTCCACCGTTTACACCCCCGGTGTCGGTGTCAAAACCGACGGATCTCGGGTAGGGGGTCCCGAACTGTGCATCTAAGGCTAATGGTAACAGGAGGCTGGGGACACGATGTTTACCCAGGTTCGGGCCCTTTCGATGGAGGTAATACCCTACTTCCTGCTTGATTGATCTTGATGATATGAGTATTACAAGAGTTGATCTACCACGAGATCGTAGAGGCTAAGCCCTAGAAGCTAGCCTATGATTATGATTGTTGTTCTTGTCCTACGGACTAAACCCTCCGGTTTATATAGACACCGGAGGGGGCTAGGGTTACACAGAGTCAGTTACAGAGAAGGAGATCTACATATCCGAATCGCCAAGCTTGCCTTCCACGCAAAGGAGAGTCCTATCTGGACACGGGACGAAGTCTTCAATCTTGTATCTTCATAGTCCAACAGTCCGGCCAAAGTATATAGTCCGGCTGTCTGGATACCCCCTAATCCAGGACTCCCTCAATAGCCCCTGAACCAGGCTTCAATGATGATGAGTCCGGCACGCAGATTGTCTTCGGCATTGCAAGGCGGGTTCCTCCTCCGAATACTCCATAGAAGATTTTGAACACGAGAATCGTGTCTGGCTCCGCAAAACAAATTCCACATACCACCGTAGAGAGAACAGTATTCCACAAATCTAATCTGCTGACACTTTTTTTGTAGAGTGACATCACACCACGGCCTGGTCATTATTTGAACCGTTTTTCACAACCAGTCACTGCACATATTGTGAGGCGGTTTTATTGGCTCTTGTTGAAGCAGAGATCGTGTCCCCTTATTGCGGGATTCTCATCAATACGGGCGTGGGTAACCCAACCGCGCCATCAATCGTGGCATTTGGAGAATAAGCGAATTTATCGGGCAAGTTGGGAGGCGCAAGATCCCTGCTGCCTTTATAAGGGGATAAGAACTCCCTTTTCACCCACGCCCTCTTCTCTGCTCATTCATTATTTTTCGCTCGAGCCCTAGAGCCCAAGCGTTCGTCTCCTCCGCCCACAAAGGCTTCCCGAAAATTTCCGGATCCGGAGCAGGAGGCAAATGGATGGCCTCTACTGTCCGGGAGAAGGATATCAAAAGGCTTCGGGGGGCCGGGTACTTGGCCAAGAGAATTGGCCACTGCCTTCTGACGGCGGGGCAGATCATCCCCACTCCGGAGCCCCACGAGAGGGTGGTATTCCTCCCTCATTTTGTCCGCAGGCTAGGGTTTCCCCTTCACCCATTCGTTTGTGGCATCATGTATTATTACGGGATTGATTTTCATGATCTATCCCCAAATTCCTTCCTCAATATCTCGACATCCATAGTCGTGTGTGAGGCCTTTCTCCGCATCCCGCCACACTTTGGTTTATGGCTGAAGGTGTTTAACATGAAGCCCAAGGTAGTGAGCGACGAGCATGCCGAGTGCAGAGGAGCCATGGTGAGCAGGATGCCCCATGTTACATGGCCAACATGTACTTTCAATGATTCCGTCAAGGAGTGGCAGCAGCAGTGGTTTTACATCACTAAGCCGTGCGACAAGGATTGGGTCGCTGCTCCAGAATTTAGATCCGGAGCCCCTCTGCGCCTCACGTCCTGGCCTAAGAAGGGCCTGGACTGGGCTTCGTCTGATGAACTATCAATGCTCTAGGCGCGCGTTCAAGATATGGAAGATAAGAGCATCAAGATCGTAAATGTAGTCCAGGTGATGTTGATTCGCCGGATTCTACCTTGTCAACACCGGGCTTGCAATTTATGGGAGTTTGACCCGGCCAAGCACCAGACCTTGCTAGAGCTCTTCGACTCCTCACACGATGGCATCTGGAAGGTGCTATTCAAGTCCGGAAAATCATGGCCGGACTCCGCCGAGGACCGCGGGTACCAACTGTCCCGCCCTGCAAGTTCGATAAGTAATCGTGCCTTGACAATTCATTTGTTGTATTGGCATATCCTTAGCGAAATGCCTAATGTATTTCCCACAACTTTCCTAGGGCTGGACGAAGAAGGCGGGGCAGAACTACTGTCCGGCCCCGCTGCCAGAAGAACCGGTCGGCCCACTTCTGAAGAAGATGCTGGTCCCGGCGCCTTACAAGGTGCCGAAGAAGAAGACCGAAGAAGAGGTCAAGAAGACCAGGGGCGGCTTTCGTCGCCGTGGGGCCTCAAGCACAAAATCTGAAGACTCCAACGCCCATCCTTCCTCCGAAGAGGACAAGGAGGAGGTGGAGGGAGATGAATCCCCCGTGGGGGGGGGAAGAAATAAAAGGACGACCTCCACATCCTTGGAGGCTGAGTAGCCCAAGAGGGGAAAACTCCCCTTCCAGAGGAGTCCACTACCGCTGCCGACAGCTGCCCGGAGTGGGATCCCAGGGCCCAGCCCCTGGTGAACTCGTGAGAATAAAATCCAAACAAGCTTATGCGTCTAGACTCGTCGTGACATAATATTTCGATCTGAGCCATACTTTTTACAGTCCTGCGAGGTCCCGCGCCGAACAATCTTCATCGGAGGATTCACTGGGTTCGGATGCTATGGAAAGCGGGACACCCCAAGGTCCCCCTCCCCCAGTCATGCGAATGACACCGAGGCTTCGTCCCAGAAGGACCCATGCCATGGAGGAGGGGGGAAGATCTCAAAGGCGACGTCAGAAGGCCAAACTTTGGGGTCCGGATACACGGGAGAGAAGATTCCCATGGACGTCGACGGCGGAGGTCATCTTAAATCCAGCCCCCAGCCGGACACTATCCCGGAGGTCAATAAGGCTCCGGATTCGGGCAGGCGGCCTCCGTTGGCTGGAGGGGGCGTGCCTATTCCTCCGGCGACCTCTGACCAACCAGAGGTGCCGGGTGCTTTATTGGCGGCACTGAAGCATGCCTCCATCGTTGATGAACATCGTGCCCTTATGGGTGCGGTGATTGAGAAGATTCAGTCTGCTGAGAGCAGACTGAATGAATCCCGTGTCAGCCTTATAAGAGGCTTCGAGGTATGGAATAATGTCATAGTATAGATAGTAGCCCCTGATACACTGTTCGGTGAAAAAGAAGAACCGGACAGAGGATCAATTTTATGTTCACAGGAGACTCACTTGATGACATCTAGCTGGTTTTAATAAGCAGGCGTCTGTAGCGACTGCCGCCTCTCATGCTGCAGAGGTATCCGGACTGAAGCATAGTCTGGAGCGGGCTGAAGAAGAACTTGGCCGAGTGAAGAAACAGCTGGAGGACAACCAAGGTATGCGGATACCTTGTTTATTGGGCACAAATGGTTGAAATGTGCATAAAAATATTTTTATGGTGTGCTCTAGGGGCGACGCCCGAAATTGAGGTTCTTAAAAGGGCTGTGGCCGAAGCCGAGAAAAGGGCAGCCACAGAGCAGGCTCTCCGTGAGAAGCACGAAGCCCGAGTTATTGAGGCCGATCGAGAGCTCCAAGAGGCTGTGATGAAATGCGAGACCTTGGAGCAAAGTTTATTAGGGAAAGAATTCGAACTCTCCCAGGCTTGCCAAGCCACAAGTGATGCCCAGGGGGGGGGGGGAGCCCAAGGTGCCCTGAAGGAAATCCAGGAAGCGAAGAAGATTGCGGCTGGTAAGGCTATTTATGCACAAAGCGTTTATTTTAAAGGGAGGAAATCAAGTTTTGATAATCCGAATTCTGATTCCTCCAGGGGTGTTTACGGAGCTGCCACGCATCATATCTGATGCCGCCCAATTTTACCGAGCCAAAGAAAGGAATACTACTGATAAGCTCTTCTGGATGCAGTATCTGGCGCCGAATTATCCGGTGCCTTTCTCCGATCAACTGAAGTAGTTGACCGAACTGAATAAGGCGGCCGAACTAGCCATGAAGGACATAATTATCTGGCTGTGGCCCGCCGAGCCGATTCCAAGCAGTTACTTCGGGCTCATGAAGCGGCTTGTGAGTGCATGCCCTCGACTCGAAGTCATCAAGCGGCCGGTCTATATAGAGGGTGCGCGAATGGCCTTCGCCTGTGCAAAAGTGCATTGGGGGAAGATGGATGCGGAAAAGCTGATGACCGAGGGACCACCGGAGGGGAAGGAGCACTGCGCGCCCAAAATGTATTATGAAGGTGTCTTGAAAGGAGCCCGCCTTACAGCAGAGCAATGCACCAAGGACATTATATTTCCATGAATACGGTCATGTTTGTCCGTTGTAATGTTTGAACAAGGTCATTTCTATTATTTATTGCCTATCATTTGATAATTGTTCCTCTTGTGTGGCCGTTTTATATATTAATCCTGAGAGTTAGCCACTTGTCGGCTTCCGCCCCCACGCAGTAAATACGGGGGTGTTCGGGATAAACCTGAGCACTCTTTATCCCAGTTTTGGGTCCTTGAAGGAGGTGTTCAGCACAGCGAACCAGGCAATCAGACTATATGGCTTTATCACTCTCACTTAGCCATAGGAAAAAGTATGGTAGGCGCAGCCCCTGGTGTTCAGAAAACCGTACTAGGGGCTCTATAAGCGCCTGATCGGAAGAAAAACCGATCCTTCGCACACTACATTAGTTATAGCATTATGCAGAAGAAATCCTTAAAGATTTGACAACCTCTCGAACAGCTGACCAGCTCTCGCCGCATCATGACAGTCAGTTTTCGGCTTTCTCTACTGAGGTGCTCGTCCAGAAGAACCAGGACACAATCGCAGTAGTTCTCCTAGCACTACCTTAGCCGATATAGCGGAACGTAAGGTACCAAAACATAGGAGCCGGGCAAACCCAACTATTGACCCAAGACATGATTCGGAGGTGATGCATATAATGCTATAAGTTTGGGGTGCCGAACTGCCATGAAGGTGTTCAGACTTTTTTTTGCCATAATATGGGTATAATGTAGCCCCTGGCATGCTAAGGCATATCGTGGTAAGCAACTGCCTTTTAACGAAAGGGTTTTAATAAGAAATAACGGCAGACTAGCATCATATAAACTCACATGTTGTATTTGAGTAACACGTCTAAGCGTATGAGTACATGTAATGTGATAAAAGGAAATATGACCGTGGAACCTGCTAGGACCAAGCGGGAGGAGGTTGTATGTGGATCCGGAGTATATTCGGATGAACAAAGAGGGGAGCATCTGGCGATTCCCTTATGTGCCCGCGCTGCTTCCACGTCATCCGTCCTAGCTTACAAAGGTGAACCTACGAAGAAAATGCAAGAAATGGTTTTTCGCCACAGAGCGGTCTAGCTGCAGTATGTGGCTTATCTGTTAAGTTTTCCTAGAGTTAGTTAAGCTCCGGATGGGCCGGTCTATCCCGCCGTGCAATAGCTTGGACTTCTTCTATGAAGTTCTTGAGCTTGGCCGTCGACTTAAGGTTCGATTAGGAGGTGCCATTCGTTTCTCTTGCTGTTAAAGCAGTGAGGGGAAGTTCGGCCCTGCCATTAACCGTGATAACGCAATGTGGACCGGGCATCTTTAGTTCATGGTAGGCATAATGTGGCACTGCGTTGAACCGAGCGAACGTGGTTCGTCCAAGCAATGCTTTATAGTCACTGCAAAAGGGGACGATGTCGAAGAGTAACTCTTCGGTACGGTGACTGTCCGGAGATTTGAAGATCACTTCCAGTGTGATTGAGCCCGTACAACAGGCCTCTACGCCTGGTATGACACCTTTGAAGGTGGTCTTTGTGGCTTTGATCCTCGAGGGATTGATGCCCATTTTGCGCTTTATATCCTGATAGAGCAGGTTCAGGCTACTGCCACCGTCCATGAGGACTTGTGTGAGGCGGAATCCGTTGATGATGGGGTCGAGGACCAATGTGGTTGGATCGCCATGACGAATACTATTAGGATGGTCCCTTCGATCGAAGGTGATCGGACAAGAGGACCATGGGCTGAGTTTTGGGGCGACTGGCTTTATTGCATAGGCATCCCTTGGTACATGCTCTTGCTTGGGGATATAGGTTGCGTGTATCATATTCACCGTTTTCATCCGGGGAGGAAATTCTTCTGTCCTCCTGTTTTCGGTATCGGGGCTCCTCCTCGTCGTCATCGCTTTGAGACCCCTTCCCCTTGTTCTCGGCACTTGACCTTCCGTGTTGTCTGAAGACCCAACATTCTCTGTTGGAATGATTTCCTGGTGTTCCTGGGGTGCCATGGATTTGGCATGGACGGTCGAGTATGCGGTCCAAACTAGACGGGCCTGAATTGTTTTTGTTGAATGGCTTTTTCCGCTGACCGGACTTGGAGCCACTGAATCCAGCATTGACTGCCGTGTCTTTAGCGTTATCGCCATTTTTGCGATGCTTATATTTGTTGCGCCGTGGTTTGTCGTTGCTATCCCTGGTTTTTGATGTGCCGGGATTGCTTGCTGTGTTGTTGCTACGAGCCAACCAGCTATCCTCTCCCACACAAAAGCAGGTCATGAGTGTTGTGAGGGCTGCCATGGACTTTGGCTTTTCTTGGCCGAGATGTCGGGCAAGCCACTCGTCACAGATGTTATGCTTAAAGGCCGCTAGGGCTTTGGCATCCGGACAGTCGACGATTTGGTTCTTTTTAGTTAGGAACTGTGTCCAAAATTTCCTGACTGACTCTCCGGGCTCTTGTGTTATATGACTTAGGCCATCAGCATCCGGTGGTCGCACATAAGTGCCCTGAAAGTTGTCAAGGAATGCGTCTGCCAGGTTCTCCCAACTCTCGATGGAGTTTGCCGGCTAGCTATTCAGCCAATGCCGAGCTGGTCCCTTGAGTTTTAGTGGGAGGTACTTGATGGCGTGTAGATCGTCTCCGTGGGCCATATGAATATGGAGGAAGAAATCTTCTGTCCATACCGCGGGGGTCTGTAGTACCATCATATGATTCAAGGTTTATGGGTTTAAACCCTTCTAGGAATTCATGATCCATTACTTCGTCGGTGAAGCATAGGGGGTGTGCGGCGCCTCTATGCCGGGCTACATCACAACGCAATTCAAATGAGTCTGGTCTATTGTATTCGGCCCGACCGGACTTTTGTTTAGTGTATCCGACGTGACGGTCATCGTCGCGCATTGTGGCGCCCCCTCGCAATCCATAGATCGATCTTGACTGTCCTGCTTTGTTTTCCAATACATCTCGCAGGTCCTTCGTGTAGCCCCCGGCCTTCGTGTTTTTGCTTGCTTGGCGACAGGGTGCGGTCTGGACTTCGGGCTTGTACGCCGCTTTGTCTCGGCCACGAGGTGGCTGGTCAGCCGCATCATGCGCTAGTAGTGTGGGCTTTAACGCCTCCTCCTCGAGTTGAGGTAGCAACCTGCAATTTGGGTAACTTTTTGTAGGGCGCTCGAGTCCGTATTCCTTGGCAGCCAGGACCTCAGTCCATCTATCAGTTAGCAAATCTTGATCAGCTTGAAGCTATTGCTGCTTTTTCTTCAGGCTTTTTGTAGTGGCCATAAGCCGACGCTTGAAGCGCTCCTGCTCGACGGGATCCTCAGGCACGATGAATTCGTTGTCGCCAAGGCTCACTTCGTCTTCGGAGAGAGGCATGTAATTATCATCCTCTGATTCCCCATCTGTTGCCTGTTCCTTAGGGCTAGTTTTCCCATCTTCCTGCTCGGCCTGCTCGAAGCCTGGCTTGGCAGGATTGTTTTCGTCTTCAGCACCATCCGGATTGTTGTCTTCTCTTGTGCCGGTATCATTATTTTTGCTATGGAGGGGCTTGGAGTGGCGTCTATGACGCCGGTTCCTAGATTGCTTCTCCGGGGGTTTATCCTCCGTCGCCTCGTCGCCATTGCCTTCTTTGGGGGTGTCCACCATATATATGTCATATGATGAGGTGGCTGTCTAGCGCCCGCTAGGCCGTGGTTCCTGTTCGTCTCCTGCATCATTGTCCATACCGTCGATGTCTTCGGAGTTGAAGTCGAGCACGTCGGTTAGGTCATCGATAGTGGCTATTAAGTGGGTGGTGGGTGGGCAACGAATTTCCTCATCGTCCGCTTCCCACTCGAGCTGGACATAGTTCGGCCAAGAGTCTCCTGACAAAGAGAGAGGCCTTAATGAGTTTAGCACGTCGCCCAAGGGCGAGTGAGGAATTCCTGGATAGGGGGGTATCCGTACAGCCAGACTATGTACTTTCGCTGGACTGTTGGACTATGAAGATACAAGATTGAAGACTTCGTCCCGTGTCCGGATGGGACTCTCCTTTGCGTGGAAGGCAAGCTTGCCGATTCGGATGTAGATCTCCTTCTCTGTAACCGACTGTGTGTAACCCTAGCCCCCTCTGGTGTCTATATAAACCGGAGGGTTTAGTCAGTAGGACAAGAACAATCATACCATAGGATAACTTCTAGGGTTTAGCCTCTACGATCTCGTGGTAGATCAACTCTTGTAATACTCATATCATCAAGATCAATCAAGCAGGAAGTAGGGTATTACCTCCATCGAGAGGGCCCGAACCTGGGTAAAACATCGTGTCCCCAGTCTCCTGTTACCATTAGCCTTAGACGCATCGTTCGGGACCCCCTACCCGAGATCCGCCGGTTTTGACACCAACATTGGTGCTTTCATTGATAGTTCCTCTGTGTCATCTCTATAAGGCTCGATGGCTCCCCCAACCTTCAACAACCAGTCCAGGGCGAGATTTTTCTCCCTGGACAGGTCTTCATTTTCGGCGGCTTCGCACTGCGGGCTAACTTGCTTGGCCATCTGGAGCAGATTGATAGCTACGCCCCTGGCCATCAGGTCAGGTTTGGGTACTTGAATTACACAGCCGATATCCACAGAGACTTGATCTTCGAGGGATTCGGGCCTACGACAGGAGCGCCAGATAGTCATGACAAGCACGACTTAAATCTGCTGTCTGACAGTATTTGGGATATCGCCCCTGCCGCGGCTCCAGATCTAAATCCAGGGCAGATCGCATCGTCCAAGGACGGGTGGATGGACCCCGCCACGGAGGCCGCATACTCTTCGGTGTTAGAGCCGAACACAGACTCCGCCGTTAAGGAAACCTGCATCATCGGACCCCCGGACTTGTGTCCGGATGTGGGTTTCGAACCGCGCGCACCCGGACCCATCGAGTCTGATTGGGCTCCAGTAATGGAGTTCACCGCCGCGGATATCTTTCAGCACTTCCCCTTGGTCGAAGCACTTAATTCATTAAAGTCTCTCTCCTTGACAGAAGACTCTTGGAGAAACTATGTCCGGCCCGAGTGGGACACGGATGATGAAGAAAATCGCCTCCCACCCACCCCCACTTCATAGCCATTGTCAATGACCTAACAAACATGCTTGATTTCGACTCTGACGACATCGACGGTATGGAAGTCGATGTAGGGGACGATCTGGAACCACCGCCCACGGGGCGCTGGACCGCCACTTCATCATATGACATCTACATGGTGGACGCGCCTAAGGAAGACAACAGTGACAAAAAGGACACAATAGAGGATAAACCCCCCGGACAAAAACAAAACCAACGGCACAGGCGCTGCTCTAAGTCCAGTCACAGTAAAAATAGTGATAACAGCGCAAGGAAAAATGACACTCCAGTTGACTCCGAAGGCAACAATATGAACCCAGCAATGGAGCAAGAAGAGCCAGGCCACGCCGAACAAACGCCCGATCACAGTGATCCTGAGGGCCGAACTCACCAAACTGCCCACGAAGGGGAGGACATTCCGGTTGATGATGCATTTATCATCCCGGAAAAACGCTTGGAACAAGATAACCTCCGCAGAAGGCTTATGGCCATGGCGAGGAGCCTAAAGAAGCAGAAGCAAAGGATTAAAGCCGCGCAGGATACGCTCAACCGAAGATGGAATAAGGTGCTAGACACTGAAGGAAAATGCGGTGGCGATCATCACACAAAGAGCTACCCGAAACACAAGCTGCTGCCTGAATTTGACGACGAGACCGCAGCTCCCATTCCGCCAAAGAATAGTACGGCCATTCGGCTGGACCAACCACTTCATGGCCGCGATAGAGCAGCCACTGATATCGCACATGATTTATGTGAGCTCCTGAATAAAAAGGCCGATGCGGCCAGGTCCATCTACGGATCCAGAGCACATGCTCCGACGCGGGATTATGGTCATCATAATGATCACACTGATCAAATACCAGTTTGGAATCAACACCGGACGCAGCAACAACTGACAGCATGCCACGACATGTCCAGATACAGAGGGGCTGTGCACCCTCTATGCTTCACCGATGAGGTGCTCGATCATGAATTTCCACATGGATTCAAACCCGTGAACATAGAGGCATATGATGGAACGACAGACCCTGGGGTCTGGATTGAGGATTTTATCCTTCACATACACATGGCTCATGGGGACGACCTCCACGCCATCAAATACCTTCCCCTCAAGTTGAAAGGACCAGCTCGGCATTGGCTGAAAAGCCTCCCTGAAAACTCAATTGGAAGTTGGGAAGAACTTGAGGACACTTTCAGGGCCAATTTCCAAGGGACCTATGTCCGACCTCCAGTTGCAGACGATTTAAGCCATATAATACAACAGCCCGGAGAGTCAGTCCGTAAGCTTTGGAACCAATTTCTCACTAAGAAGAATCAAATTGTTGACTGTCCGGATGCCGAAGCCTTAGCGGCCTTCAAACATATAATCCGGGACGAGTGGCTTGCTAGGCATCTCGGCCAAGAAAAGCCAAGGACGATGGCGGCCTTAACAAGCCTTATGCCCCGCTTTTGAGCGGGCAAAGACAGCTGGCTGGCCCGTAGAGGCACCAGTAACCCAGGCACATCTGAAATTCGAGATAGCAACGGGAATCCACGTCGCACTAAGCACAAGCGTCGGAACAATGACGATAGTCCGGACAACACGGCGGTCAGCGCCGGATTCAGGGGCTCTCGACCCGGTCAAGGAAATAAGCCATTTAAGGGTAGTAAAGAGGGACCGTCCGGCCTGAATAAAGTCCTGGACAGATTGTGCCAAATCCATGGCACCTCCGAAAAACCTGCAAATCATACTCACAGAGAATGTTGGGTCTTCAAGCAGGTCGGAAAGTTAAACGCCGAACACAAGGGAAGGGAAACACCAAGCGCAGACGAGGATGAGCCTCGCCAGCCGAACACGGGGGGACAGAAAAAATTCCCACTAGAAGTCAAAACAGTAAACATGGTCCACGCAACTCGCACAGAGTTTGTTGCCCCCAAATTCAACCCCTGGGCGGCCTGCCCGATCACTTTTGATCACAGGGACCACCCGACCAGTATCTGGCACGAAGGATCGGCTGCCTTGGTGCTCGACCCAATAATTGATGGATACCATCTCACTCGAGTCCTAATGGATTGCGGCAGTAGTCTTAATCTGATATATAAGGACACCGTCCGCAAGATGGGGATAAACCCATCCAGAATAAGCCAAAGTAACACCACCTTTAACGGAGTGATACCAGGCGTTGAGGCCCACTGCTAGGGCTCGCTCGTATTAGAGGTGACATTCGGTTCTCCCGACAACTTCAGAAGCGAGGAACTACTCTTTGACATCGGTCCCTTCAGCAGCGGTTATCATGCATTACTCGGAAGAACGGCCTTCGCTTGCTTTAACGCAATACCGAACTACGCCTGCCTTAAACTTAAGATGCCCGGTCCACGTGGCTTCATAACCGTTAGTAGAAACACAGAGCAGTATGCGGCGGCTCTTGTAGCTGGACATTAAGAGGCCTCTCCCACCAGAACGCATGATCGGTCGTCAAGACCACAGACACGATTAGACGAGTACAGTGCACCATCTTCAACAACAGCCCAGATAAACCTGAGCTGGGTGCTATACATATATCCCCATAAATGATAGCAGGGGCTGCAAACATGTAATAAAGCCCAAAATTCGGCTTGCCTCATCAATAGGCAAATATCTCGCATTTCTAACATCCATTGAGAATAACTAACTTCTCGCACGCTTACTCTTTTACATGAGTTTTCGTTTTTACAGACACTATTCGTGCGACACCCTTCCAGGATACGGCACAACGGAGACAAAGGCGCAGACGTGCAGCAGGGCCCCGCTCAAAGGTTTCTCTTTAGATTAAGCCCATGTGTAAACCTTCTTTATTGTCTTTTGTTGCTTGACATCCCGTGGGTATTCAATACACCCACAGCGGATACTGGCCTAATAGGCATTTCGCCACGACAGATCAATGCATGTACCTGGAAATACATGGTTCATAATCAAGGGCGTTGCTCAGCCCAGTATATGTTATAAAGTCCGAATACCTTCGGGAGTGTTCGGCATCGCGAGTTTGGCCTTATATGCATCAGCTCCGAATCATGTCTTTGGTCAAATGTTGGGTTTGCCCGGCTCCTGGGTTTGCTGCCTTACATTCCGTTCTATCGGCTAAGGAGGCCAAAGGAGAACTACTGCGATTGTGCCCTGGTTATTCTGGATGAGCACCTCAATAGAGAAAGCCGAAAATTGACTGTCATGATACAACGAGAGACTGGTCAACCACTCGAAGACTCATCGGAATCTATAGGATTCCTCCGCATTAACGAAGGACCGTTTCCTGGTCACGTACATATGCGCCCCTATACGGATGCACGCGGATGTACTAGGGGCTACTTAGTAGCCCCACCATTAAACTCCTATGGCTAAGTGAAAGTGTTATAGCTATATAGTCTGGTTGCCTGGTTCGACGTGCGATCACTTCCTTAATGGACCAAGACGTTGGATCAAGTGTGATTACGCATATTTTTTTTAGGACACCCCCGCATTATATGCGTGGGGGCTAAAGCCAACAACTGCTAACTTTCAAGTTATATGAATACATAAACGGCCGCACATGAGGCATTACAACACTTTCAGGCAAAAGTATAAACACAACCTCTATATTTCACACATAATTGTTTACAATTAATCGATTTGTCACTCGAACATGACATTCTTCGAGCACCGAGCCTCTATTCTACGGGAACCTTCTATGACCTGCTCAAAATAGTGCTCGGCTGGGTCTTGGCCTCCCGCCGGACCCTGGGTTGCAATGCTGGTGGCCTCCATATCTGCCCAATATGTCTTATCACGGGCAAGAGCCATCCGCGCACCCTCTATGCATGTTGACCTCTTCATGGCATCGATTCGCGATCTGGCGCCAAACAGTTGCCGCACTAAACCAAAGTAACTGTCCTGCTTCGGTCCCTTCGGCCATAGATGGTCTATTACAGACCTCATTGCAAGACCGGACAACCTATGGAGCTCGACTATAGCGGCCATCCTCTCACTCAACGACAATGAGCGCGTTGGAGCGCTAAATTGTGACTAGAATAGCCTTTCTATTTCATTATCTTTATGATCCGTGAATAACTTGGTCGCATCAGCCGTACTTTTTGCCAAGTCCACATACTCATCTGCAGCACTCCAAAGTTGATCCAAAGGATCATACTTTGAATCTAAGAACTTCATCCACAACAAATAGGGATTTCCAGCCGCGATTTCTCCGGCTTGTCGAAGTTCCTCCCGCACATCTCTAATTTCAGAGCGCGTCTCCTTAGCCGAATCCAACGCCTTCTTCAGGTCAGCCGCCTTTGCCCGATTCTCCTTCTCGAGAAGCTCATACTGGCTGGCGGCGTCCCTCAGCTCCACATCCATCTCGGCTATCTTTTCTTCACTTCAGTGATGAGCAGCCTGTTCGGCTCTCAAGTCTTCGGCTGCCTTTAGGGTAGCCGCATTGCTAACCCAGGCTTGTTCCTTGGCTAGGGAAAGTTCCGCCCTCATGGCCTCAATGGCAGCAGCTCCGCCTGCAGCCACATCATATCATATTAATATTACAATCCTATTCATATTTCCTAAAACAAATGAGGAAAAAACGAGCGCATACTCTGTGACTCGTCAAGCCGCTTATTTGCAAGCATGATGTCGGTATCCACCATATCAATCTGTCGCCTCAGTTCAGCAAATTCAGAATTCCGGTCTATCGCCGGACTCTTAGCCACCTGTGCATGAATGCAGTACGATCATTACCTGAGAGTGTGATCCTCCTTTTGCCGCCTAGGGCTGGCAACCAGAGTCTCAGGGGCTACTATCTATACGGAGCACACCTAGCGTGTGCGGAACAATCAAAAATTACGTATTTTATCACGTATCTTGAAGCCTTTGAGAGCTTCATTTAACCCGCTTGTGGCGGATGAAATCTTCTCCAACACCATGCCCATTAGCATACGGTGACCCTCTGAGAGAGCAGCTTGCTCCAGGAGACCCGTCAGCGTGTTCGGCCAGGCACCGGACTGTTCCGGACCTTTCTCATCACCCTCCAAGGGAGCTGAACGCGCTGGGCTCGGGGCGGTTGAAGTGTCGGCTTCCGGCCTCAGCGGATCTGGACTCCTCCGTGATGACACCTCAGGGTCGCCTGCCCCATGGGGCAGAGAGGAAGGTGGGGTTTCACTCTCCATCATCTCCGGAAGAAGATCCCCCGAAGACGAACCTTGTTGAGACGAGCTACTAGCTGGACTGCAAAAAACAGATCCTGGTTACTGTTCTGAGAGGAAAAAGCAATAGCTTCTTGTTTATTATTAACTTACAGCTTGGTGGAGGGCTGGCCCGTTTGCAGTCATGATGCGGTGAGGACGCCCTTCGGGGCAGGGCCCCCTGGTGAAGCTTTCTTCCCTTGCTTAGGCACCCCCGTCTCCAAATATTCAGAGGCAGCCCTTTTCTTCCCGCGAGGGTAGTGAACCTTGGAAAAAGCTCCCCGATTATCCTCCTTCATGGAGACAATAATTCCCCCGGTTTGGATGTGAAATGTGTGGACTTCGGCTTCTCTATTCTTCTCTTCCCCTTTCCCCGAGGCCACTTGGCTTAATGCGCGTCTAAGCAGCCTGGCTATTGCAGGGTTAGGCGAGCCTTCGGGAAGCGGGGCCGGACACCTGATCCTCTCCGCCTTGTTGAGCCAATCCTGGTCGCGGACAAGTTTTCAGAATAATATTGTATTAAGCATAAGCAAAGTGTTCGGTTATAGAGTTACTTACTTGGGTATCTGGACGGTGGCAGCTCAGGCCCGCATCCTCGGTGGTGTCCGGACACCTTACTTGCGGTCCGAAGAATAACTTATACATCCCTTCGAGCGTCACGCTGAAGAAGTGCTGAATGGTTCGCGGACCTTACGGATTTAACTCCCACATCCGGAGAGGCCGACGCTTGCACGGGAGGATCCGCCGAACCAGCATTACCTGAATGATCCCGACAAGATCGATATCCCTCTCAAGAAGCTCCCGAATACGGCTCTGCAATGTCGGTACATCATTAGCAGCCCCCCAGTCTAGTCCCACATTGGTCCACGACGCAGGTTGAGGCGTAGGACCCGAGCGGAAGACAGGGGCAGCCGCCCACGTTGTGCCTCGGGGAGCGGTGACATAGAACTACCTCCGTTGCCACAGATCAGACACCTCTGGGAAGGAACCTTCTGGCCATGGAACATCGGTGTTTCTGCTTATCACGGCGCCTCCACACTCCGCGTGTCGCCCCTCAATCACCTTCGGCTTCACATTGAAGGTCTTGAGCCATAGGCCGAAGTGTGGGGTGATGTGGAGGAGGCTTCACACACGACGATAAACAACGAGATGTGGAGGATGGAATCCGGAGCTAGATCGTGAAAATCTAGCCCGTAGTAGAACATGAGCCCTCTCACGAAGGGATCGAGAGTCAAACCCAAGCCTCGGAGGAAGTGAGAAACAAATACGACACTCTCGTTGGGTTCGGGAGTGGGGATGATCTGCTCAGGGGCGAGAAGCCTGTGCTTGACATCAGCGGTCAAATATCTGGCCTCTCTGAGCTTCACAATGTCCTCCTATGTGACGGAGGAGGCCATCCACCGACCTTGAAGGTTGGATTCGGACATGATTGAAGATCCTAAGTACCTAAGCTTGAGCTTCGGGTGTTGGAGCTCGAGAGGCAGGAAAGCGCAAGCGTGGTAAGGAAGGGATAGGCCTTGACCCCTCTATAAAGGGGGAGGATATCAAGCGTCCCCAACATGAACGTATGGGACTTGCCTTAAAACACGAAGTCACGCCAACAGGCGTGGTGGGGTTACCCATACCTGTATTGATGAGGATCCCACGATAAGAGGGACACGATCTCTACTTCGACAAGACATGCCAAAAAACCCGCCTCGTTACGTGTGCGGTAACTGGTTGTAAAAAACGGTTCGAATAAAGGCCGGGCCGTGGCATGATGTCACGCTACAAAGAGTTGTCAGCGGATTAGATCTGTGAATTATTGTTCTTTGTACGGTGGTATGTGAAATCTGTCTTGCAGAACCGGACACGAATTAAGTGTTCGAAATTTTCCTTGAAGTATTCGGAGATGGAACCCGCCTTGCAATGCCGAAGACAAGCTGCGCACTGGACTCATTGTCATTGAAGCCTGGTTCAGGGGCTACTGAGGGATTCCTGGATTGGGGGGTATCCAGACAGCCGGACTATGTACTTTGGCCGGACTGTTGGACTATGAAGATACAAGATTGAAGACTTCGTCCCGTGTCCGGATGGGACTCTCCGTTGCGTGGAAGGCAAGCTTGGCGATTCGGATGTAGATCTCCTTCTCTGTAACCGACTCTGTGTAAACCTAGCCCCCTCCGGTGTCTATATAAACCGGAGGGTTTAGTCCGTAGGACAAGAACAATCATACCATAGGCTAACTTCTAGGGTTTAGCCTCTATGATCTCGTGGTAGATCAACTCTTGTAATACTCATATCATCAAGATCAATCAAGCAGGAAGTAGGGTATTACCTCCATCGAGAGGGCCCGAACCTCGGTAAAACATCGTGTCCCTAGTCTCCTGTTACCATTAGCCTTAGACGCACAGTTCGGGACCCCCTACCCAAGATCCCCCGGTTTTGACACCAACAGCGAGTGCTGAAAGATATCTGCGGAGGTGAACTCCATGACCGGTGCCCAATTAGATTCGATAGGCACGGGCTTACGCGGTTCGGATCCTGTAGACTGAGACAAGTCCGAGGGTCCAATGGTACCGACCCCACAGGAGGTGGAATGAGTGTTCGGCTCCAAGGCCAATGAGTGTGCGGCCTCCGTGGCGGGGTCCATCTACCCGTCCTCGGATAGCACAATCTGCTCCGGATTGTTTCCCGGGGCAGCCGCAGGCGCGATCCCCCGAATACTATCCGATGGCAGATCTAAGTCATGCTCGTCGGGACTGTTTGGCGCACCTGACATGGGCTCGAATCCGTCGAAGATCAAGTCTCCGCAGACGTCGGCAGTGTAGTTTAGGTTTCCAAATCTGACATGGTGGCCCGGGGCGTAGCTATCGATCTGCTCCAGATGGCTAAGCGAATTGGCCCACAACGCGAAGCCGCCGAATACAAAGATCTGTCCGGGAGGAAAAATCTCCCCTTGGACTGCGTCGTTGAAGATGATTGAAGGAGCCATCAAGCCTTATCGCGACGACATATTGGAACTCTCAATGAAAGCACCAATGTCGGTGTCAAAACCGGCGGATCTCAGGTAGGGGGTCCCGAACTGTGCGTCTAACGCTAATGGTAAGAGGAGGCTGGGGACATGATGTTTACCCAGGTTCGAGCCCTCTCGATGGAGGTAATACCCTACTTCCTACTTGATTGATCTTGATGATATGAGTATTACAAGAGTTGATCTACCACGAGATCGTAGAGGCTAAACCCTAGAAAGCTAGCCTATGATTATGATTGTTGTTCTTGTCCTATGGACTAAACCCTCCGGTTTATATAGACACCGGAGGGGGCTAGGGTTACACAGAGTCGGTTACAGAGAAGGAGGTCTACATATCTGAATCACCAAGCTTGCCTTCCACGCAAAGGAGAGTCCCATCCGGACATGGGACGAAGTCTTCAATCTTGTACCTTCATAGTCCAACAGTCCGGCCAAAGTATATAGTCCGGATGTCCGGATACCCCCTAATCCAGGACTCCCTCACCCGGTCATAAATGCATAGTGCTTAGGTGAAGCCCTGTGGAGATCACTTCACCATCATCATCACCATGCCGTCGTGTTGACAGAACTCATCTACTACATCAACGTCTTGCTGGATCAAGAAGGCGAGGGACGTCACTGAGCTGAACGTGTGCAAAACGCGGAGGTGCCATGTGTTCAGTACTTGATCGGTTGAAGCGCGAAGAAGTTCGACAACATCAAACGTGTTGTGAAACACTTCCGCTTACGGTCTATGAGGGTATGTAGACACACTTTCTTGCTCATTACTATGCATCTCCATGGATAGATCATTGCGTGTGCATAGAATTTTTTTGTTTTCCATGCAACTATTCCCAACAGTGGCATCCGAGCCAGGTCTATGCGTAGATGATATGTATGAGTAGAACACAAAGAAGTTGTGGGCCGTGATGTTCATACTGCTTACCACCAACGTATTATTTTGATTCGGCGGCACTATGGGATGAAGCGGCATAGACCAACCTTACATGTCCACGCACATGAGACCAGTTCCACCGACTGACATGCAACTAGTTTTGCATAAAGGTGGTTGGCGAGTGTCTGTTTCTCCTACTTTAGTTGAATCAAATTTGACTTCGGCCGGTCCTTGAAGAAGGTTAAAACAACAAACCTGATAACTTACCTTTGTGGTTTTTGCCGTAGGTAGAAATGGTTCTTGCTAGAAACCCATAGCAACCACGTAAAACTTGCAACAACAAAGGACAAGACGTCTAACTTGTTTTTGCGGGGTATGTTGTGATGTGATATGGTCAAGACATAATGTGGTATACGTTATTGTATGAGATGATCATGTTCTGTAATTTATCGGCAACTGGCAGGAGCCTTGTGGTTGTCTCTTTATTGTATGAAATGCAAACACCATGTAATTGCTCTACTTTATCGCTATGCATTAGCAATAGTTGTAGAAGCAATAGTTGGCGAGACGACCATGACACAACGATGGAGATCAAGGTGTCGAGCCGGTGATGATGGAGATCATGATGATGCTTTGGAGATGGTGATCGAAAGCACGAGATGATGATGGCCATATCATGTCACATATTTTGATTGCATGTGATGTTTATCTTATATGCATCTTATATTGCTTAGAATGATAGTAGCACTATAAGATGATCCCTTCACTAAATTTCAAGGTAAACGTGTTCTCCCTGAGTATGCACCGTTGCTACAGTTCATCGTTTCGAGACACCACATGATGATCGGGTGTGATAGACTCTACATTCACATACAACGGGTGTAAGACAATTTTACACATGCAGAATACTTGGGTTAAACTTGATGAGCCTAGCATGTATAGACATGGCATCGGAACACTGGAGACCGAGAGGTCGAACGTGAATCATATAGTAGATATGATCAACATAGAGATGTTTACCATTGATGACTACCCCATCTCATGTGATGATCAAACATCACTACAATAAAAAGACACATCCGTGACATTTTTGGCCGAACGAATTTTTTCCTGTCATACTTATGACATTTCTATGACAATAATTGTGACAAATCCCGGTATCATCATAGATGTGGTGGGCTCCTACTTCTATGACAAAAAATCATGACAGAAAATAGGCTGTTCGTCCTGGGCGGGCCGGAGACCGAGCTACATGACATTCTTTGGGCTATCCATGACGGAAAAATCCGTGGTAGAAGCAAGGGCGAGGAAAATTTGGGGAGTTCCCGGTTACGGTGGGTGGTCGGGGGCCGAGCGATGCACGTTTCTCTCGTACACGTACGCGCATGCGCGCGAGGCGTTGTCTCTAACTGAACTCAAGCGAGGCGTTGGGCTCTAACTGAACCCAAGCGATGGCACCGCAGGCTACGCGTTACTGAACCCGAGCGATCGATCGATGGTTGTTAACTGAACCCGATCGAGCGATTCCTTCGCTACTGCTACTAACTGAAGCCGATTGATGCTGCCTCTGGATGAATAGTGAGCGTTGCGTGGGGGGGGGGGTTGTATCAACAGTGAGCGGTGGGGTGGATGAACAGGACCCCGTGGTGTTGCCTCTGGATGGGGCTGGATGAACAGGACCCCGTGGAGGGCTGGATGAATAGGACCCCGTGGAGGGCTGGATGAACAGTAGACGATGGAGGGGTGGATGAACAGTAGCCCGTGGAGGGGTGGTTGAACAGGAGCCCGTGGAGAGGGGTGGTTGAACAGTAGCCAGTGGAGTAGCGCGCGGTGGAGGCTGGATGAACAGGAGCCCGTGGATGAACAGTCGTAGGTGGAGGCTAGAGGAGGTCGATGTCAAATGAATAGTAGCCCATGGAGGCTGGAGGAGGTTGATGGTGGAGTGAACAATATCCCATGGAGTCCCGTTTTGCGGTACGCCACACCCCTCCCGATGAACATGACCCCCGTTTCGACCGTAGCGCTCCAACACAAGTCTGTTTCCTCCATTTTGTGGTACGCCACACCCCTCCCGATCAAGATGACCCCATTTCGACCGTAGGAGGTCCAACACAAGTCCGTTTCCTCCATTTTGCAGTACGTCAGACCCCTCCCGATGAATATGATCCCGTTTCGAATGTGGCTGGTCGAACACAAGGTCGTTTCCTCCGTTCTGCAGTACGCCAGGCCTCGTTTCCATCGCATGTTCCGTCCAAGCCGGTTGGCTCCCACGCGTTCCGTTGCCTCCCGATGAACATGCCGCATTCCGTTGCCTCCCGATGAACACGACGTATTTCGTTGCCTCCCCATGAACATGACGACGACGGAGTTTCTCCGTTCCGACCCATCCATGTACACGAGCCCTGGCCGTACGTATGCGCGAGTAGGCATTTGAGACCCCGCTTGTATGTACGTACGTGGCCGTATTTTCTTTCTTGCACACTGGCCGCTGTACGTACATGTACATGCTACGTGCGCGCCTCTACTACGACATGTGCGCGCCTCTACATCCACCAGTATGTACGCACACGTTCGCGACCAGAATGACAACGCTACGTACGCTTTGACTAGGTGGGTCCCGACTGTCAGGCACTTCCTTGCGTGTGAAGATGTAGCTGGTGGGTCCTAGCAGTCAGGGGGGCGAATCATTTTTTCCCGGACGCACTTCCTTGTGTGCGAAGATGTAGCTGGTGGGTCCCAGCAGTCAGGGGGGAAACGTTTTTTTTCGTGAAATACAGTGGCCCGTTCGGTGGGTACCTGCTGTCAGGTGGAGGAATAATTATTTTCCGCGTAATAAGGAGGCACTTCCTTGCGGCCGCCGTGGACCCAGTTGTCAGCCTCTCCATGTACAGTACTCTTCCGATGGAAGTCGTTCCTTGACCATGTTGACCACGCTACGCAGAGAGCACCATGGTGATGGACAACGGCGAGGCCTAGGAAGGGGACGATGCAGAGCCGGGGAAGACGCAGCAGTGGAAGCCCGCGTGGAGAGGAGTACGAGGGTTCACTGGTTTGGCTGCGGTGTGAGGCTGCCGTCACCGCAGGGCCTGGCCAGCGGTGGGAATAGTAGGGGGCAGTGAGGCCTCCGTGGCAGCACAACCGGCCACGGGAGGCACGAGCACGCGGCATGACCGGCGCTGCTTTGGGCGGCTGGAGCAAGAAGACCAGAGGTTGAAGAAGCACTATGGCCGTTGGATGGACATCGTACGGTCACTGGAGCTAGAATCGTTCATATTGACTAAGTTGACAAAGCCCTCCATCCCCATCAACTTAGTATGCCCACAAGTCAGCCTCCAGCCAAGGTGGGTCCCAGCTAGCAGGGGGAGTATTCATTTTGTTGTGCGTAATAAGGAGGCACTTCCGGTGGGTCCGAGCTGACAGCGGGGGGAACGTTTTTTCTGCAAAATACGGTGGGCCGTCCGATTGGTCCCAGCAGTCAGTGGGGAAACGTTTTTTCCGTGAAATACGGTGGCCCATCCAGTGGGTCCCTGCTGTCAGGTGGAGGAATAATTATTTTTCGCGTAATAAGGAGGCACTTCCTTGCGGCTGCCGTGGACCTAGCTGTCAGCCTCTCCACGTACAGTACTCTTCCGATGGAAGTTGGTTGTTGACCACATTGACCATGCCGCGCTGAGAGCACCATAGCGGTGGACGACGGCGAGGCCTAGGAAGGGGATGACGCGGAGCCGGGGAAGACGCGGTAGTGGATGCCCATGTGGAGAGGAGTACGAGGGTTCACTGGTTCAGCTGCGGTGTGAGGCTGCCGTCGCCGCAGAATAACAGGGGTGTGGGTGAGTGGAGGGATGGCCTGACCAGTGGTGGGAGTAGTATGGGGGCGGTGAGGCCTCCGTGGCAGCACAGCCGGCCACGGGAGGCAGGAGCAGGCGGCACGACCGACGCTGCTTTGGGCGGCTGGAGCAAGAAGACCAGAGGTTGAAGAAGCACTATGGCCGTTGGATGGACATCATACGGTCACTGGAGTATTGACTAAGTTGACAAAGCCCTCTGTCCCCGTCAACTTATTAGGCCCACAAGTCAGCCACCCACTATGGTGGGTCCCAACTAGCAGGGGGTATTCATTTTTTTGTGTGTAATAAGGAGGCACTTCCTTGGGTCCGACCGATTAGCGGGGGAACTTTTTTTCGTGAAATACAGAGGCCCTTCCCATGGGTCCTAGCTGTCAGGTGGAGGAATCATTATTTTGCATGTAATAAGGAGGCATTTCCTTGCATGCGGCCGTGGACCCAGCTGTCAGCCTCTCCACGTACAATCCACTTCTGATGGATGTCGTTCATTGACCATGTTGACCAGGCCGCGTCGAGAGCACCAGGGCGGTGGACGACGGTGAGGCCTAGGAAGGGAACGACACGCAACCAGGGAAGACTCGGTAGTTGTTTCCCACACGGAGGAGTATGAGGGTTTACTGGTTCGTCTGCCGTCCCCGGAGAATAACAACAGGTGTGGGTGAGTAGAGGGATGGCTAGGCCAGCGATGGGAGTACGGTGGGGCAGTGAGGCCTGCGCGACAGCATAGCCGGCCGCGGGAGGAGGGAGCAGGCAGTCCCGTCGGCGCTTGCTTGAGCGGCTGGAGCAGGAAGAGCAGAGATTGAAGAAGCACGACAGCTGTTGGATGGACATCCAACAGTCACTGCTCTCGTGTGTTGACTAAGTTGACAGGGTGTTGCATGTGCGTCAACCTTTTTTTTAGGAAAGCATACGCGTCAACCTGTAGTAGGCGCACAAGGCAGCTTCAAATCTGTGGAAAACAACATACATCCCATCTGCCATTATTTCTAATAATGTACAACCCATTTGCTAATTCTTAAGAATTTTTTGGAGCCCATCTTTTTTTGTTAGTATTACACCCCATATTGTGGCCATGGTTAAAAAGTATACGAAATTTTGCATATTTCGGTGCGGTCAACTATTTTTAATCCCGAAATATCGATTCACATTCACACTATTTTGAAAAATAATTTATATAAATATATAATCCAAATAATTGTCCACGCATAAAAATCAATGGAATTTAAAATGTTGTAATGAAAAAAAATTTGAAACTAATTCCCGGTTGGATGTGTTTTAAAAATGTACATCCCATTTCTGGGCAAACCGAATGAAACTCTCCTCGTCTTGAAAGATTTGCAGCCCAGCAGGGCTGATAAAGCAAATAGGCCTCATTTGGGTATTTCTTTAAAAAAAATTAGAACTGGGCTAGTTATTTTCAGCAAGAAAAAAACACAACTGGGCTCATGATGTGGTAAACATAAATAAAACCCTGGCTAGATGGGCCACAGCCCCCGCAGAGCCCCATTGTTACCCTGATCTGTCGCTAAAACTAGTATAAATAACAACTGCTTGTTCCTCAAAAAAAACTGCCTGACCTATTGTGTCCCTGGTGTCAGCCGCTCGTAGTGTAATTCTCTCGTTTATTGACTACGTTGACAATGGCGTGAGCCCCAGATGTCCAACCATTAGGAGGAAACATATTTTTGGGCTTGTAATATAGAGGCACTTAGTATGAGGGTTGACTGGTTTGGGTGCGGGTGCGTGTTGGGGCTGACGTCGCCGGAGAATAACAGGACATGTGGGAGGAATAGAGGGAGGGACTGGCCAACGTTGGAGGGTACGTACGGTAGGGCGGCAGAGGCGCAGCCAGCCTTGGGAGGCGGGAGTAGGCGGAGTCGACGGGATGGTTTGGTTTGGGTGGCTAGAGGAAGAAGAAGACAAGAGATAGAAGATACACAACGGATGTTGGATGTCAATCCAACGGCTGGTAGGCAGAATCGTTTTTTGACTGGCTAGTAAGTCGACACCACCTTGGATATGCTATTTCCTCACGGGTCCCAAATGTCAGAATCCAAATCTGTCACGGTCATGCAGCCTTTCATGAAAATTTACAGCCCATTTGATGTGCTAGTTCGAAATAAGTTTGTGGGTGCTGGTGGGGGCTAATCACTTGGCTTCTGTAATGCACAGTGAGCTCAAGCAGCCGGCGAACGTGATGTTATTTCCCTTGGTTGGGATTTGTTACAATATTTCACTCTAAATTAAATGAATGGCAAGCCATTTGCCTTGTTTCAAAGAAAATATGACAATCACAGCCGAGTTGAAAAGGGCAAGAACATCTAACTCCATCTTACAAAATGCACAAAAGCACGAGGGTTAATTGTTCACCAGGTTTACAAAAAACCCCAGGTTGAAAAGGGCAACAACATCTAACTCCAGCACTGTTTTCGGCAGTCACAGTCAAATGGATCGGTCAGGTCCATAGAATGAACATCCTGGGGCGTAAAATTTACTGGATTATGACCACAATATGTTGTAAATAGAAGCCCAACACGTTCAGAAGCTCTTTTGCCCACTTGAAACTCCTTTTTTTGCTCTTCGACATACCCATCCGTCAAAACCATGTCGCTGATAAACTTAAGCCTGATGGACAATAGTAACCTCGCATTCAGCAGGAAGAATATGACAAATCTAGTGTTTGATGGTTGGCTACATATCATTGTAGCGTTATTGTCTCCAATCGAATCTCATGAGAAGTGAGAAAATCCGATGCTTACGAATCCACCAATTGGTTATAACTTTCTTACCCCGTCCTGTTGCCTAAATAGACATGAAGATTGAAAACAGTTAAGGTCTAAAAAAAGAGTGTCGAAAGGGCAACAGCTGAACGGTTAATTCTAGTACACTATATGCGGGTTTCCAATGTGCGTGAAATTATCACCTTTATATACAACTTCTCCAGACATGGAAAGCATTGGAGCAAGCCAATAATCTTGTTTAGATCAAAACCATTCATTTGGATATATAAGATCTTGACAGAATCCAGCACCATTGATAGGCCATCCATGGAGAAACTCTTCATTGAGCATTGAACATAATATTAGTACAAAATGTGTACTCCAAGATGAGATATAACTTATGCGTAGAAATTTAAAATGCAACTTATGGTTACAAGTGTAGATAATAATATAAAGTACCTAAAGAACCGTGGAGCCAAACACCATATTGAAATGAGCATAGAGATCATGTATTACACCTAAGGTCTCCAGTTTAGGCGTAGAGAGGACGGTTATTTGCAACGGTGAAGAACTAGAATCAAGGATCAACCTTTGAAGTGAAGGGGCATCTTGGGTGATGAGCTGCCTTCCGTCAAAAGAAATTCTAATTCTTGCAAGGTTAGGCGACTTTATTTGGAGACAACAGATTCTAACTAGGATAACAAGCACCAACCACTCCAGGGCAGGGCAACTGGAGTGGATGATGCTGCGCAATGAGGCCTCCGATATACAAACCCGCACAAGTGAAAGTTTCTTGAAAATGGGAGTCGAAGGTTTAGTACTAGATTGTCTGGTAGGTAGCACATCGCAAAGGTAGCGGTGTGGAGAGAGGAGGAAAACCGCGAGATGGACATTGGTGCTGAGGGCACAAGTACATGGCGTTCGGTATGTGGTATGTGATTTCCAGGGGAATAGTAGAACTCAAGCAGCTGTAGTTCTGTGAATTCAGGGGATTTCAAGCAGGCGTCCACCATGCAGGGCATGGTATGCTTGCTCAGGTAGCATGACGGGATGCAGAGGCTTTGAACGGAGCCCTGGTGGGAGGAGATGATGTCTCTGGGGATTTCAAAATCATTAAAGAGAGATAGCCGATGACAATCGAGATTAAGGGGCACGGTGCGCCATAGGGGGCGCCGCCGAATTGAGAGGACTTGTATGCGGCATCAATCCTTAGTGGGGAGAAGCGAGATGATCTCCCCAAGGACGGCGTCCGGGAGATTGCTGATGCGGTCCACCCGAGATTCTACGGGTTCCTGGGATCCGGTGGGGGTGGGGTCGCCGCTTCTCCCCACGCTGCCGGGTGCGGGATCTACAACAGGCGTAGCCGCTGGTGGGAGCCTCATCTTCTTGGCTCTGGGGTCAGGTGACTTCATTTTCCTCAAGGGCGTCGCGTCGCGCTCACGGATTTGAGCAGAGTAACGAATGACGAGCCTAGTTGTAGTGCGAGTGAAGAAGAAGGGGAGTTGGGGTTTTTCCGTAGTCGTGAGGAAGAAGGGGAGCTGGGGTTTTCTGTAGGAGTGAGGTGAGGAATTTGGGGGTACGAGTGGAGCGAGCTAACGTGAGGTGGGTGTGAGTGAGCAGGAAGAAGAGCACCCAGGTTTTTTTTGGGGGGGGGGGTGTGCTAGGTGTGGGTAGTGCCTCTCATTCAGTAAATATATGGGCTTTTGAATTGATTTTACTATTTACTAGGGTGGATGGGCTGTTTTGTCTTGGGCCCGGAGAAACAATTACTACTAGTATAGTGGAGACACTCTACAGCTACCCAGAAAAACAATTACTACTAGTATAGTGGATACAATACCGCTTCTGGCTCCTCCTAGGTCATTGAAACGTCTCCCTCTACTGAATGCCGTTATACTTTTGTTGACCGACATGCGAGCCATGCAGCGCGTGGGCCCAAATGCCATCCACCAAATTATAAGGCAGTATGCAGGCGGAGATTCACCCCGGTCATAGCGCGGCAGTAATGAGCCGTCGTATCACAAAACCCCTCCTCCCCGCAGTCTAAGTTTGACGGATGAAGCAACCATCATTTCACTCTTCGCCGAATCCCCTTCTCCCTCACCGTCTTCAAGAAAGGCAACACTCGCATCTGCCACTGTTGTTCTCTCCCAATGAAGGGAAGGTAAGCGGATCCGTGATGTCGGTATATTTTTGTTCAGAGAAAAAAAGAACTTTTACAAAGTCATAGCCGATCCTCACTCTCTTTTTTGTTTCATTGTCATTGTGATTGTGTTTTCCTTTCAGTGGTCTCCTAGTATTCGTCAGTTTCATGATGGACCAAGGAGAACCAGGCAAAGATCTGCCGATATTGGAGCAAACGCGGGAGGCTGATCCCCACAAGATAGAGAGCTACAAGAAGATGGAGGCAACCACCAAGCCGATCCCAGATACACTCACGACCACTACTGAGATGGTCAAAGCCCCGTTTGAGGTTACAGCCCCCGTGGCACTGCAGGAGCAGTTTTCCCCCTTCGAGGATGTGTCCCCCCTGTTGAGTTGCCCAAGGTGATTTTCTTATTTGCCGATCTCGATTGTGGTTTTTCATCTAAGTATGTGGTGATGAATAATGCAAAATTTTATTAGCTTCGATGCCATGCTATACATAGTGGTTTAAACAACTTGTGTTTCTTATACTGGAAAGTAATTCAGAATTTGTTTCTGTTTCAATTAGAGCCCTGATGCAGACAAGGACTGTGTGGTTGTACATGTCACTCGCTATGAGGCGGATGACCTAAATATACGCACTGGGAAAACAGAGTTCTTAGGCTTTTGGATCCTGGAAGCCATTTGTGGTTATACAAATGAAGAGTTGTATTCCAGCCTCACTGTTGTCAGGCGTGTTGTCCAGGGTGTACTGAAGTACAAGAAGTTCAAAGCTACTCATTCGTTTGTGAGGCATACTGTTCTTGTCAAACTTACGTAGGAAGATGACGTGGCATGCCTCCACAAACAAGTTTATCAGTGGCAAGGCCACAAGGTTTTCTTCATGAAGGTTCACAGGATTGAGCTGCTGTGGGACGTCCTCGATGATGTTTATGGCAAGGTCCATCTTGTGTCCATCCCAAATTAGATCGAGGCATGAAATAGTTGCCCCAGCTAGTATTTAATAGTAGTTTGGATTGTGTCTAATTATCCGAACCTTGCCTGTTATCGAGCCCTCTGGGGCTAGTACTCTGTTTGAATCCGTCTATGGGAACTGATGCTACTTTTGTGTGCGCGTGAATCATGTGAGAACCACCGTAATTGTTGCCAAAACAGATGCGTCCTCACTAGTTTTTTCATGAATATGGCATGGTAAGGCATAAGTTGTCACGGTTTATCATACAAGCAGTGTGTGTTTTGATGAAATTGAGCACTCATTCGAGAATTGTGCGCCGATGTATACATAAGTACTTGAAACACTGTTGGTGCTACCCCACTTGTAAGCAATTGTGCAAAACATGACACATTGGCTCAGCTCGCTTCAACACTAGGCTATCGACCAGCTAACAATCAACAATCTGTTGTCTGACATATAAGCAACTATGTATCTTGTTACAATGGTTCATGTAGTTAACTGAAGCCACAATGTAAATTCCAAACATTCACACGCTAGTCCAGCGCTCACGTGGAACACTCACATTAAACTCGTCTTCATAAAAAACTTGAAAAGCATAAGTTAAGCAATTTTATACATCTCAATGATTCATAGAACATAACAAACATATACTAGTTCACAACAAAAGACAAAGTTGTGAGAAGGTTTACAAATCAGGAAAAAACAAGCAAGGCTTCTCTGAGAAAAGGGCCTCCCAACAGGCTTAAATTTCTTGGAGTTCACTCTGGTTTTTTCTTGTTGCCACCATCCAGGGTTAGGTTCTCTCATTCCAGAATAACCAATTATAATTGTGGTCTTAGCTGGAATGCTGAACTGAACCATGCAGTGTACTGACCTGGTGAAATTCTTGTGCATTCCACTAAATTTAAGCACTGCTATTTGCAGAAATAAGCAAACCACAATGCCTCTTGTCCATGCACCTGTCCAAAAAACCGCAGTGCACCCATGCCAGCTAGTCCTCGGTCCGTGGATGAACTGGTAGAAAGTGCATTCCGGAGTAGGATGTAGTTGTTTTCGCTCGTCCCTACACTACAATCAGGAATTAAAACATACGAATCAACTTCTTTTAGATTGCGTTGGTCATTCTACCTAGTAACTACCAATGTAGGAATACCTAGAAGATGGGTGGTTAGATGATGGCAACGAGGGATAGCCATCTCATTTTGCGCAGTTCTACTAAAATTGAGGTGTGTGCTTTTGATTGCGTGGATAGAAACGATACAGAGACATACATCCCGAAACGATATGGAGATAGACATCCCTGTTTGCGCAAATATGAAATACGGTTATTTAAACAGTGAAAAATATTTGCAGTGGCATATGATTAACAACAACATCTATTGTGTTATAATTGGCACTAGATTGACAATATGAAATGTCCTTAAGTAAGTAGCATCACATCACATCAACACTACCACTAGATTAACATGCAGAACAATAGCATTAGTATTACTATCATGAGAGTAGCACATGCTCACTAAATGTGCAATCAAATTTGTGCAGTTCCACTAGGATGAAGCAATGTTAGCGGTGTGAGATTTAAGTGTAACTGCAAAAACACAATTCATGGGAAATAAAGCAAGACGTAAGCACTTCATAAAATGGTGGTGGCATTGCTTCAATTTATCGACGACACTAGACCATTACTTATAGTGACATTAGGTGGCATTGCTTAATGCTTCATGTGATTTTACATTAAAGGTAGCGATATGGGCGTAGGGACAACATGGGCATAAAGTGGTGAGGCAGATGTGGCTGTCGAGAGCGGCAAACACTCAGGCAGCATGTCTGGATTTGTCCCATTTTTTATCTCCTCGGCGACATTTTCCTATGTGAGCACAGGAAATCTAGACCTGCTCATTCTCATTTGCATTGTCCCCCAACACCCGTCACTTTCTTTCCTTTTTCAACCAAGAGATAGGTCCACTTCCCCCCACCCTTCGCCATCCACCATGCTTTCTTCGTCTTTTCAACCAAGAGACTGGTTGGGTAGCTAGTGTCTACTACTTTCCCCTGTTTCCTCATAGAACCAAGTCCTAGATTCATGCCACAACTTTCCCACTTTCTGCCCTGTTTGAACCAACTCTTAGAGCCGACTGTATGAACTAGCTTTACCTCTAATAATAGTAAAAGTCTAGGTGGCTTTGGAACATCGGACGGAAGTTGAAAAAGATCCACACGAAAGGAGCTGGGGCAGTAGAGCAAGGCAGGTTTATAAGGAATATATACCTAAGGGTCGTCAGCATGTGACAAAGACGTCATCGGGAGGCCGCATCTTGGCCACAATACCGCAGGGAGGAAGAAGGGGTCGGAGGCCCTCCCGAGCCGGTGCTCTCTCTGAGAGAACGACACGGCCGCCGATCGAGACGCGCGGGCATCTGTTGGTCTCCTCCCTCGCCACTGACAATAGCGTGAATGATGCACCTACACCCTTGCCCCAGTCGAGGTTGTCCGGCTGGATTTGTGACGAGCCATGAGCTGAGAGAGAGTGTGGCCACCTATGTCTTGCTTAGATCTGGAGAGCATGAGAGAGTGAACAAGAGGAACCCTAGTAAAGCAAGCGCTAAGGCTCCTACTTATATATATAGTGGAGTGATTTTGTTGTACCAGCTTCAAAAAAATGCGCTCCTACGTGTACCCGCAAGTGGGTGTGAGAGAACTAGTGCGTTTGCATCGCTTCTCTTCGTGAGAGTACAATATACTATGCCCAAAGAACGTTCGCCGCAAGAGTAATAGTATAAGTGTGTGACGTGTGAGCTAAAATAAAATGTGCACGGCGTATTTTTGTTTTTAGTAGTTCTGAGGGTAGGGTGTGAAGAGCACATATGTGCGTGACATCTACCTGCAGATAGACGGTGGTATGAGAGGACTCGTGAGAGTCATGACTCGCGAGGGTGCGTGCACGTGAGAGAGAGGGGGGCACGTATCAATGCAATGCATGTGTCCGTAAATCATTATCCGGCAAACATTCGCCACAAGCCTTTTTCTAATGAACGCCGTAAGAACCGTTAGATCGGCATCCGATAGTGTCAGTTTTTCCATGTCATTTAACAGAACAACCACTCCTCCATACACAAATCTTCCACGTGAGTGTTAGCAACTGCCGCATACTCCCTCCGTTCCAAAATGCAGTGCATATAGCTTTATTCAAAGTTCGAACCTCGCAAACTTTTACCGAGTTTTCGTGTACCAAATTGCACATGTAGAATACCCAATATATATATCATTTCATTCACCTTTGAGAGGTAACTATAAAGATGAGGGAGGAGTCTATAAAGAAAGACCATCGTATCACTTGCAGCAACTTCAACCATCCTTTGGTGTGGAGGAATATCATATGAACTCTATATGATATGATTTTTATAGGATTTTTTCCTTTAGAGCCAATTGGTTCATAGGAATAGATTCATATACCCCACATTTCAAAGGAAATAAACATGATATCATTTCTATAGCTTTAGAGCCACTTGGTTCATATGAATGGATTCCTATACTCCCATAATTTCAAAGGAAAATAAACATTAGCGTATATTCAATAGAAAAGTTCCTATGATATGAACCAAATTACATCTCTTTTCTAATACCTTCTCATAGGAATTGAGATACATGTCATCTCTAGATTCAATAAAAAAGTTCCTATGATGTGAACCAAATGACATCTCTTTTCCAATCCCTACTCATAGGAATTGAGATACTCCATGTCATCTCTTTCCTTACAACTTCCATGTATACAACTTCTATTCCTAAATAGCTAGTACAACCCACTAGTAGCTTTTTTCCAAGACATGCAACTTGGCACAAGAACTATATATTGTGCGAATAAATTTGAAAGATGGTCGCTGGATAATCCGACAGTGCAGAGATGGCAAATCCGAGCACTACTGGCCGTTGGATATCATCAACATTCCACCAGATCTGCCACATGTACAATTTAGAAGACTCCATGGTTTAACTTAATCATAATGCACAAATCTCAAAACACAAGCACTTCTCCTTTGTTTTAGAATCTTCCGTATCATAATTGATTTTTTTTCTAAATGAATTGCCATTATTTGTTTTTTACTTTATGCTTTACAATGCACAACCCCATGAATCTTAACATTTTTTTTATAAAACTAATTGATTTTGAATGAGATGAACTATAAGAACCAAACGAACATCTACATCATGCACATATGACTCAAAGTTTTATATGCTATAGTGTGTATTTATTCATAATTTGGTTTTGAAATCTCATGCGTTCAATGCATGTGTACCTTACTAGTTTTGAGTAGAGTAGCAATTTCACGCGGCCCCGGGTATATCAAAATGTAGGGCCCATGCATCATTGCTTTTCGGTCGAACCTACGTCCACAATTTTTTGTACATACTATATCTCCACTGGTCCCTAAACCCAAAATGCTGCATCGTTCCCGTAAAACCAAGCGGCCTACACATATTTAAGGTGTCAACTTGAACTCAATCCCTCTCCCATTTACTACGACGTGGCCCCGCATGCTATAGTACTCCTACAAACCCCACCGCCGCACTCATCATCGGTTTTTTTCAAGAGGACGAGGGAGAAGCCAATTTGTAGTGGAGGCGCTTTAAAAAAAGGATCTGTAGTGTAGACCCCTACCCTAGGGTGCCCTAGGTAGCTGCCGCACGCATCATTGTTTTCTATTTTCTTTATGCTCTTGCGCCCTAGAGTGAAATGATGGTTGCTTCGTCCGTCCAGCTTAATGCGGGAAAGGTGGGGCTTTGTGATTTGACCCCTCATCGCTCATTTTCTACTGCTGCGGCGCTACGACCGGGGTCCTGTTAAGTGTGTCGCCATTTCGTGTGCGGACTGACCCTGCTTGAGTTGGTACGCCAACACGAGAGGAGCAACCTACCACTTGGTTTTGCTCCTTGGTGAATCCCGACTATATTGATCTAAAAAGATACATACTTAACTACCCTCTCCGTCTCGTTTTTTAGGCATCTCGGTTTATAGGGCGTGCACGTAGTTCTAGGTCATCCATTTGACTAACTACATATGAGTTACTATGTCACAAAAAGTATATCATTGGATTCTTAAGCGGATGTAGTTTCTAAACATATACTCCCTCTGTCCAAAAATACTTGTCATCAAAATGGACAAAAAGGGATGTATCTAGAACTAAAATACATCTAGATACATCCCATTTTATTTATTTTTATGACAATTATTTCCGAATGGAGGGAGTAGTATTTAGAAGTCGAGGGCGGGGTTTTTTCTGCGCGGTAGGCGGGGCAGTTCCACCTAGTCGGTTCGACAGCGACATGAGAAGATGAGGGAGTAGGCTGCTGCAAACGTAGGGCTGTGTGATTTGACCGCGAGTTACTGCTGGACAGGTGGGCCCCCGTGATTTGACTTGCCATTATCATTTTAACTGCGTCGCTATGACCGGCGTGAGTCTCCCGATTCCTGACCAGCTCGATACAGGTGCCTCTCCCAATGCTCCACCATGTAGTAGAGGCTGGCTCTTGCATGAGAGCCAACTTCTCCACTTTTTCCTTGCCTCTTTCCTCCACATATGCAAAAATGCTATGTAAAGCGGGCTTATAGCCCACTATTGTAGTACTTACTTGCTCCTATAGGTGCTAAGCTTGCAACATAGGCATAAAGTCTGATGTGGCAAGTTAATTAAGAAGAGAGAGACTAGTTTGGTGACCAAGGAAGAAACGGTGCTAAGCGCATGTACCTAGGTGAAAGACTATTTTGAGTCTATACCTAATTAAATGAAGCAAACTTAGCAACAAAAAACTAATAAGCACCCATGCATTGGGGACTTGATTGCTAAGCCATTTAATGCCCTTAGCACCTCATCTAAGCACCATTTCATTGGAAGAGGTCACTCCTTGGCAAATGCAATAAATACTACTCCCTCTGTCCCATAATATAAGAACGTTTTTTCCACTGCACTAGTGTCAAAAACGTTCTTATATTATGGGACGAAGAGAGTATGAAGAAAGAGATAGAGAGAAGTAAAACAGATAAATACACTTGTAGACAACCTTATGCTAACCTTGTTGTAGTATGAGTGACTAAGTGATGACATGCCAACATCAGATAGCCTAATGCACCATGTTAAATCTCCAAGGGCGTGACCACGCGAGCAACGCGACGGACGTGGTAGGCGCGACCGTGATACGGGCTATTGGCAGCCCTTGGATCTAAGATCGAACGGTCGCATGCGAAGTTGCTAAAAATTTGCAGAATAACCCTCCAGGATAGGATATTCACCCATAGGTCTAGAATCACGCCATGCAATCGTTCGATCTCAGATCCAAGGGCTCTCGGAAGCTCGTATCATGGGAGAATGGAAAGCCACTACCCTGCCTTTCGCACGCTGGAAGTTCGCTCCTACTCGTCCCCGCACGTCCTTTAATATTACGGCGGTTCGCTCCTAGTCGTCCCGTCCTTTCACATTACGACAGTTCCACTAATCCTAACCCTCCTCCCAAATCCATGGCATCCCAAATCTTCATGATCGGTGGTGAGTACAAGGTTAGAACCATCACCGACGATGAGTTCGACGTCATCTACACCCGTTCTTCCGCGATGGTGAAAGGATGCCTAGCTCGCTTCAGACGCATGTTCAAAAACTCAGATGATGAGTGGGTCGCTGGGCTAGATGTTGAGTACACCACAGTCCTGGGACGAGAGAAGGATCTAAAGGAGGAAGAGAGGAAGAAGCCTGCCGTGATCCAGGTTTGCGTGCAAGGCTTATGCTTGGTCTACCACATATTCCATGCCGATGTTGAATGCCTGGAATTTAAGAACTTCCTCAAGAGCAACCTAGTCAAATTCGTTAATGTAGACTTTACGAACGACAAAAGAGTCCTAGGTTAGATAGGCCTCGTTGTAGGCAACCCCTTTGACCTCCAGAAGAATCAGCTGCTGCCCTCTAGTGGTTAGCCTTCAATGATGACCCTGACATGAGCCATGGTTCATCCTTCGTACGGTAAACTGGAGAAACCTCATCACATGTTTCATCGTCATGCATGTTAGCGGAATGTACTAGATATAGACCACATCCACTACGCTGCAATGGATGGCTACCTTTGTTTCAATATCTACAAGGGTTGGATGAAAGCAAGAGCCAAGTGTGCGGTTCATGCAAAGAAGTATCGGCCAAGAGGCAGAGGGACAAGGACGAAGTCGAGGACGTGGACGAGGACTCCATGTGAAGTGGCAGTGTCATTGCTCATGGTGGTTCTAATGCAGTGTCTACCGGATTAGTTGCATAGTTTAATTTTAGGTGTGCTTAGTTTAATTTGAGGGGTGTGTTGTGCTGAGCCCCCAACAAAACTATGTTATGTTTGTTCTAGTTACTTTAACTCTTCAGTATGTACATACTAGTATTTATTTAATAGAAATTAGCACCCCATTTAAGCACGTCCTAGCTTTTTTAATAGTACTATATGCATAATTTAGCAACGAGCGCTCTCTATATGTACCACCTTTTTTTAATTTCAAGTTTTGCTCCATGACGCAATCCATCGACACTACTACTACTACTCTACAAAAGTATACATTTTTAAAAGGCTAGAGTACTGTTCATCACATATATAGCCAGTTAAATTCTCAACCTAGAACGACGTGCATGCCATGTAAACCGATACGGAGGAAGTATAGTAAAAATGAGGTGATTTTACCGACCAATCGGTGGGGGAGCATGGCCTATCATGCGGTCCCACGTGTCATGATGTAACAAGGCGATGCGCGTGTCCCTCTTGAGGCAGAAGCAATACTATGTGGTTTGAGATGATGGCGAACCGAAGTGTGAAATAATGGTTGCTTCGTCCGTCTGGGAAGGTGTGGCATTGTGATTTGACGTCTCATTTGTCAGGACCCCGACTCGATGCCACATCGATCTAGCATGTAACACCTCATATCACTTTGCGGCCTCACGCACGGTATTCCCACGGGTGTCGCCTTACCTTTGCCCGGGACCGTTTGCGCCTTTTGGCACACGTATATGATAGTGTCACTAGCATCCATATGGTAAGGAGCCCGGGCTGACATGGCTAGACGTAAACCCAAAGTGGCACAAACTTACAGGGACATGCATCCATGACCCAGCATCGAATGTGTCGGTCATCAGCAAGTGAATCCGGGCTGTAGCACTGGGCTAGCAAAACTCTGGTAAACCGGGCTGTAGCGGGCTAACAGGACTCCGGTATTCATCGCGTGACATTTCCCCGAAGGGACAGACACAGGAACGAAGAAGGACACATGCCGGCCAGCCTAAGTGTTCCGGAGCAGTAGCAAGCTACGAAGGCTCAGTGGAAGCACTAGGAGACATTTCCCGGTAAGAGAGGCTACTAAGGATAAACAACTAGATAGCCAGATCCCACACATACTAAGCATTTCAATCATACACACAATATGCTCGATATGTGCAAATACAACAAGGCATCACAACATGACTCTACGACACAAGTACTTTATTTAAAGGCTCAGAGAGCCATACATATCATACACACAAGTACGGGTCACACGACCTAGCATTCAAGTCATACAATCATACAAGCCAACAACGGAAGAGACATGTCTGATGTACAGACATCTAGTAAAATAAAAGAGGCTTGGGTAAGCCTGGCTATACTACATGGTCCTTCATAAGCTCAGGATCACCACCTGGGCTTCAGCCTACTCATCGATGTCAACGTCCACGAAGAACCCGTCAGAAGGGGTTGCAGCGTCTTCTTGAAAATGTAAATTATAGCAACATGAGTACAAAGGTACCCAGCAAGACTTACATCAGATCCTACATACATGCACATTATCAAGAAGGGTTGGTGGGGTTATTGCAGCAAGCCAACTTTGACTCTTGGCTAAGCTATCTTACGAGACACCAACTTGAAATGGTTTTGCGCACTCGAGTCCACTACACACCAACTCAATACACCACCGAGGATCCACCTCCGTCATCCTACGGAAGAGCCATCCTCGGCACTCACGCTTATCTTGAGGATTTTAGTAGTATCCATTTACTTGTCTATGAACAGTATAGGCAACCAAGTAGTCCTTTACCGCGGACGTGGCTATTCGAATAGATAATGTTAACCCTGCAGGGGTGTACTTCTTCATACATGTTTCCACCACTTAGCGTCTGCACACGACATGTGCTCGGCAGACTTCAAGCGAAAGCCGACGTGGGTGTAGACCATGACCTACCTAAACACCTAAGTCTCTAGTCCAGGTTTATTGCCTATTCAGGTTCCATCCGCAGGGAGTCCGACCGAGGCTTCCACATACGGCCCAGAACAATGTGGACAGGGTTCCGAGACACCTAACGGGTGCCCGGCATACCCGGGCATGTACCTACCGCATCACAGCCCACCCCGCGGGTCAGCGCTGCCCACGGCCTCTAGTAAGCTACAAACACCAGAAACTACTTGCAACTCCTGGACAGAGGACTAGGGTGAATAAGAAGTCGAGCAGGGTCATATTTCAGGGCCCAATGCATGGTAGTAGCTGAATCTTAAATCACACATACAAATCTCAGTGCTTAAGGTCGGCTTCAATGAAACAACCCACCATGTACTCCTACATGGCCTCTCATCGATACCTTTACCAAATCGTGTTCAACACATCACTCTCATTACTGACATGATCATTTCACTCTAGCCCATCACCTAGATGAACCAGACCTGACACGACTCTAAGCATAGCAGGCATAGCAAGGTAGGAACAACACATACATATGGCTCAATCAACTCCTACACATGCTAGTGGGTTTCATCTAGTTACTGTGGCAATGACAGGTCATGCAGAGGAAATGGGTTCAACTACCGTAGCACACAGCAGTTTGAAACACATTGTCTTAATGCAGTAAAAGAGAGTAGAAGCAAGAACATGGGATTGTATCTATATGATCAAATGGTTGGTTGCTTGCCTGATGGGTCGATGCATTGATATTGTTCTTCGTTAGGGTAATCGTGGTACTCCTCGGAGGTAGAACCTGCCGCAAAGAGCACCGATACACAAACATCACCAAACAATATGCAACAATATGATGCATGCATGAGACATAGCAAAATGAGTGTATATGGCTAATGCAACTAAGACCAGATGGGTTTGAACCATTTTGAATCAAAGATTCAAGTTTCAAACTCATAAATGGCCCTTTTAAGTGCTTTATCTTGTTCTTCACTAAACACCAGGTTAGCTTGCTTAAACATGCATGAAACCAGTACATATGGATAGATTGGATTTTTTCTGATCATTTTTCATATATAAAACTTTGCATTTGGAGTTACAGATTAATTTCTATGATTTTTTAAAGTTTGTGGTATTTACTGGAATTTCCTGTATAAAATAATTCCAGTAAATAAATTACTGCGTCAGCATTACGTCAGGATGACGTCAGCGGTCAACGGAACAGTCCAGGTCAACCCTGACTAGTGGGTCCCGTGTGTCAGTGTAATTAGTTTAACTAAATATTAATTAAAACTAATCCTGATTAGTTAACAGGGCTGGGCCCCACCTGTCATTGACCCAGGGGGGTCAAACTGGGCCCAGCCGTGGTCAAACGAGGGGTTAGCGTGGTCAACTCGCCGGTGTTTAGCCGCCGGCGAGGCCGAACGTGGCGGCGAGAGTGGTTTTGTGCATTCCGGCGACCAAAAGAGCCCCGGAGGGCATCTACGTGTAGCTGGGAACAAGCCGCAGCTCTTGGTGGTGTTGGTTGAGCTCGGGGTGGCCAGAAACGGCGCCGGCGATGACCTTGGCGGTCCCCGGAGTTCGGGTGATGATGAACCCGAGGCTACGGGACACGGCGAGGCTCGTGGTGAGGTGCTACGGGTTCCTGCGAGTGCGGTGAGTGCGTTGGACATGGTGGTGTGGCCAGTGGGTGGCCGGAGTCACGTCAGCGACGAGCTCCGCGGCGGCGCGTGCGGGTGAGCTACGTGCAGTCGCTACGGGGCTCGGAAGCAAGAAAAGAAAGGGGGGAGAGGTAGCTGGGCTCACGACGATCTCGAGGAAGCAAACGACGCGGTCGGGGACGAGCTGGTGCGGAGGTGACGTCGAAGGGGATCTCCGGCGACGGTGGAGTCGGGCGAGGTCGGTGCAGAGGCCTCGGGGCAAGCGAGCGCTCAGGGTTCGCTAGCTCGAAGAAGAGGAGGGCGGCGGAGCTCCTGGACACGACGTCACGGTGCAAGGACGACAGAGAGCTTGACTACGGCGACGGTGCGACTGCGGTGGCGTCGGCCATGGCGTGGGAGAGTGAGGGAGAGAGGCAGGGGGGAAATGGAAGTGTCCACGGGGTTCGGGGTGTGACGTGGAGCTCATACCGGTCAGCAGAGAGGCGAGGGGAGGAAGCAGGGCGGAGGGCAGCTGCGTGGCGCGTGCTGGTGCCGCCGTCGAGCACCTGGCTGCCTGCCTGGCGAAGGCAAGCAGCTCGCTGGAGCGGCTGCTGGGCTGGGCCGGCTAGGTGGGCTGGCTAGTGGGCTGCCAGGTTAGTTCCCCCTCTCTCTCTTTTATTTATCCTTTTTTATTTATTCTGTAACTTTGTGGACTTACTAAAAATATCTAAACAACTCCAAAATTCACCAAACTGCTCATGGCCACTAACTGGAATATATCCAGCATGGAACATTTTAGTTTGGGATTATTTGAGCATTTAAAATATTTTATATAATTTAAATGCTCAAACTCAAATACTTATGATTTAATTCAAAGACCTTAGGATGACCTAGAAAATTGTGCACCACTTTTGTCAGAGGTTCTGAACCAAGACAAAAATGATGGACATTTTAGAAGGGCATTTCAGGTTCATTGAAATTATTTTTAGTAAACCCTAGTTGGTTTCAGAGGGGGCTGGGGGTTCTGTCATCCCCATTTCAAGTTTCTGTTGAGAAAAATAGACATGATGCAACACTCTAATGCATGAACTAGCTAGGGTGTGACAACTCACCCCCACTCAAGAGAATCTCGTCCCGAGATTTAGGTTCCTCCGGAAGAAGGCGGGGTACTCAAGTCGAAGATGATCCTCCCTTTCCCAAGTTGCTTCCTTCTCAGAATTGTGCGGCCATTGAACCTTGAGAAACTTGATATTATGACGTCAAGTGGTACGCTCGGCTTGATCAAGGATACGAACGGGGTACTCTCGATACGTGAGGTTATCTTGAAGATCAAGCGTTTCGTGGTCCACTCCACGGATAGGATCTGAGAAGCAATGCCTGAGTTGAGAAACATGGAAGACATCATGGACTCTGGAGAGATGCGGAGGTAGTTCCAATTGGTAGGCAACTTCTCCTCGTTTAGCGAGAATACGAAAGGGTCCAATGTAACGAGGAGCCAATTTGCCTTTGATACCGATGATGGGTTCCCTTCAGAGGAGTAACCCGAAGGTAAGCCTTCTCGTCAACCTCAAAAGTCATAGCCTTATCTTTTCGGTCATATTGACTCTTTTGACGAGATTGGGCTGTTTTCAACTTTTCACGAACAATGCGAACTTGCTCTTCTGCTTCCTGGATCATATCTGGGCCAAAGAATTGTCTTTCCCCGGTTTCTGACCAGTTAAGGAGTGTTCGACACCTTCGTCCATAGAGAACTTCAAAAGGGGCTTTACCCAAGCTAGATTGATAGTTGTTGTTATAAGCAAATTCAGCAAATAGAAGGCATTTCTCCCAATCCATTCCGAATGAGATAACAGAAGCTCGAAGAATGTCTTCTAGAATCTGGTTGACACGTTCTACTTGACCACTTGATTGAGGGTGAAAAGCAGTGCTAAAGGAAAGGCGGGTTCCCATAGCATTTTGGAAACTTTCCCAAAATCGAGAGGTGAAGAGACTTCCTCGATCCGAGTTAATTTCCAGTGGAACACCATGGAGGGATACTATTCGGGAGATATACAAGTCTGCTAGCTGACTAGCGGTTATACTCCCGCGAACAGGCAAGAAATGGGCCACTTTGGAAAGACGATCGACAACGACGAAGATAGCGTTATTCCCTCTCTTGGTCCTGGGAAAACCGATGATGAAATCCATACCAATTTTATCCCATTTCCATTCAGGAATAGCTAAAGGTTGATGGGTGCCAGTAGGCCGTTGGTGCTCCGCTTTAACACGATGACAGATGTCGCAATTAGCAACAAATTGAGCAACGTCTCTCTTCATCCTAGTCCACCAGAACCTCTGGCGTAGGTCCTGATACATCTTGGTACTACCGGGATGAATGGTGAGAGGAGATTCATGAGCCCCCTTAAGGATCAACTGTCGTAGATGCTGGTTCTTGGGAACCACTAAACGGTTCTCAAAGTACACAACACCATGATCATTTGTGGAGAAACATCTAGCACCTCCGCTAGCAATGTTCTCCTTGATCCTAGATATTCCTTTATCTCGTTTTTGGGCAGCGATGATTTGATCCGTAAGGGTAGGTTTCGCCACCAAGGTGGAAAGGAACCCTTGAGGAACGATGTGAAGGTTAAGCTTCTGAAATTCCTCATGGAGAAGCGGTTGACTTTGTTGTAACATCAGATTGTTACAATAAGATTTACGACTTAGTGCATCAGCCATGACATTGGCTTTTCCTGGGGTGTAAGTTATCCCTAAGTCGAAATCTGTGATCAACTTGACCCAACGTCTTTGCCCGAGATTAAAATCCGGTTGGGTGAATATATACTTCAGACTTTGGTGATCGGTGAAGATTTCGCAACGATTACCGAGGAGGCAATGTCGCCAGGTTTTGAGTGCATGGACTACAGCTGCAAGCTCTAGATCATGTGTAGGATAATTTTCCTCATGTGGGTGCAATTGCCGTGAAGCATAAGCAATTACGTGACGATCTTGCATAAGAATGCAACCTAGTCCTTGTCGCGAGGCGTCGCAATAGATAACAAAGTCCTTAGAGAAATCTGGTGGTACCAGTACAGGAGCAGATGTCAGGCATCTTTTCAGTTCCTGAAAGTTGTGCTCACATTGTGGAGTCCACTCAAACCTTTTATCTTTCTCGAGGAGTTCAGTTAGAGGTTTAGCAACTTTGGAGAAGTTCTCGACAAAACGGCGACAATAGCTCGCTAAGCCAAGGAAACTCCGAACTTGCTTGACCTATTCAGGTGGAGTCCAATTAAGGACGGCTTGAACTCGCTCAGGATTGACATCAATACCCTTACCAGAAATTACATGTCCTAGATAGGTCACTTCTGGCAACCAAAATTCGCATTTAGAGAACTTGGCATAAAGGCGATGCTCTCGAAGTTTCATCAACACTAGCCTTAGATGCTCGGCATGTTCTTCCTTGTTCTTGGAGTAGATGAGTATATCATCGAGGTAAACCACAACGAATTTATCCAAATACTCCATGAAGATTGAGTTCATTAAGCGAGAGAAAGTGGCTGGAGCGTTGGTTAAACCGAAGGACATGACGGTCTACTTGTATTGGCCATAACGAGTAACAAAGGCCGTTTTAGGAATGTCCCCGTTCCTAATTTTGATTTGATGGTAGCCCAACCTCATATCCATTTTGGAGAAGATTGAGGATCCAGCGAGCTGATCATACAGATCGTTGATCCTGGGGAGCGGATACTTGTTCTTGATTATGACCAGGTTGACTGGTCGATAATCTACAACCATTCGATCTGTACCATCCTTCTTCTTGACGAAGAGGATGGGACAAGCCCATGGAGACGAACTAGGACGGATGAAACCCTTTTTCAAGGACTCATCGAGTTGTTTCTTAAGCTCGGCTAGTTCTAGTGGTGCCATTTTATAGGGTCTTCTAGAAATTGGGACAGTTCCTGGAGTGAGATCTATCACGAACTCGACATCTCTGTCAGGTGGAACACCTGGCAATTCTTCTGGAGAGACATTCGGAAAGTCACGGACTACCGGAACGTCTTCGAGGTCTGGCAAAGGACTGGCGTTAAGAGAATATAGCTGTCGCTTGGCTACTCGGGTCAAGACATTGACTATCTTTCCCGAAGGATGGGTGAGTTGAACGGTCCTAGAGAAACAATCAATCTTGGCATGATGGGCTGACATCCAGTCCATACCCAAGATGATATTAATATCCGAAGATTTGAGAGCTATCAAAGATGCGAGAAAAACAAGTTTGTCGACTTGAATTTCGTTTCCATGGCTTACTCTAGAGGTTTGCCATCTAGAACTAGGAGTAGAAATTTCCATAGTGGACGGCATGTCGCAGAATGCGGTGTTATGCAAACGAGCATAATTTTCGGATATGAATGAATGAGATGCTCCAGTATCGAAAAGAACAGATGCCGGGTGGCAGTTAACTAGGAGCGTACCGAGAACGACGTTGGGATCCCCTTGAGCTTCTTCAGCAGAGATGCAGTTGACATGGCCACGTGCAGCGGTGGCTGGCTTGGCATAGAACACTTTCCCTGTCGGCTTGCCACGGCCAACAGCTTTTCCAGACTGGTTGGGGTTGGTCTGGGGACACTCGCGCAGGTAGTGGCCCGATTCCCCACACTTGAAGCATGTCACGGAGCTGGTGCGTGGAGGAGCATTGTTGGCTGGACCACCATAGGGCTTGGCTGGTGCATACTGTTGAGCTGGGCGAGGCGCCTGATAGGATGGCCTCGGTGTGAACCTGGGTGGCAGGGCGATGTTAGGCACCCACACCCGGCGCTTCTGAGGACCAGCACCGGATGAGGAACCAAAGTCACGCCCATGCTTGCGTGTTGCTTCATAATCAGTCTGACCAGACTCAGCATTGATGGATTTGTTTACAAGCTTCTGAAAAGATGTGCACTCATGCAGACGGAGGTCACGGCGAAGCTCAGGGCTAAGTCCCTTGCGGAACCTTGCCTACTTCTTGGCATCAGTGGAAACTTCCTCAGTTGCATACCGTGCTAGGTTACTGAACTCCCTGCTGTATGCATCCACAGAGAGTCGACCTTGAGTGAAACTGCAGAACTCCTCACGTTTACGGTCCATAAGACCCTCCGGAATGTGATGTTCACAGAAAGCCTCGCTGAATTCAGCCCAAGTAGTGACCTGGCCCACTGGGCGCATGGCTCCATAGTTCTCCCACCAGAGACTGGCGGGGCCTTCAAGATGATATGCAGTAAATGTGACCTTGTCAGCCTCAGCTACGAGTGCAGAGCGTAGCTTGTGAGTAATACTGCGAAGCCAGTCATCAGCGTCGAGGGGCTCGACGGAGTGGTGGAAAGTGGGTGGATGTAACTTGATGAAGTCACTGAGTGACACCAAGTTATTCCTCTGATGATGTGCTGTGTTCTGCTCGATGCGCTCCAATAAACGGTTGGTCTCCCGCTTGTTTCTCTCAGCCTCCAGCATAACCTCGGCCAGAGAAGGAGGGTGAGGCAGGTTTGCATCCCTGACTTCACTGCCTTCGGCCTGCTCCTGGGAAGCAGGGTTGTTGCGTGTGTTGACCATCCTAGGAAAAACAAGACAATGATTTAGTCCAGAGTGATGGGATTCTGGCGTAGAATGTAGAATGTAAGGAATAACTCGGAATGCAAGATGATCATCCGTATGATATGGTAAATACAGAAATTGCTACATTTATTCCATCGTCATACACACCATACAAGGTTTAGTACAAGACCAAACGGAGTACAACTGCGGTGAAAGGAAGATTACATCTCATTGGAGGCATCCCAAGCTCCTATACATTATTTTTCTACACCTCCGGAAGGTGGTACAAGCTAAGTCATATCCCACGAGTCACACAGGACGGTGGACGATACAACTAATACGATACTAGTGATACTACTACTAACTCAGACAGCTCTGTAGTAGTCTTCATAGAAGTCACCTACATAGCCTGGAAGATCAACATGATCATCCGGAAACAGATAGTCCCGTGGAACTTGTGGACCATAGGGGCTAGGATGAGGTCTTGGACCAACAAATGGTGGCTTGCGGGGACCATGGGGTGGGGTGATGCCTCCTACATCACACCAATCCACCATGTCTGGCAGAGCAGATCTCACAGGGTAGAGATCTCTCATATCCATATATCCAGCTTGCACAGCTGGTGCAAACCGAGTCAAGGTGGCCCAATGATCAGCACGGGTATTGAAAAGCTCTAGTCTCAAGGCCCGATTTTCATGGTCCTTGTCCTCAAGCAACTGTGCAGTGGTGCGGGTCAGTGAGTCCTCCTGAGTGGAGTCAGCATAGATAGCCTGGAGATACCCTTGTGCTCCCGGGAGTGAAGCTGGCATATATCGGAAGTCGGAGTTCCGAAACAAGCCAGTCCTGACTCGCATGATGGTCATCATGGAGTAGGCAGCATCCTGCATAGCCATCTCAATAGTAACCCCGAGTCCATAGGAATAGTGAAGGGGCTCAGTAGATCCAGGATAAGATGGAAATATCCTGACAGTGCAAAAATATTGACTTTGATTAAAGTCTCGGAATTGCTCTTCGACCGTGTACTCAGGATACCAACGGTATCCAGCCTCAGTCATTACCCTGACCAACATGGCAGTATGGCCGGGTACATCTAGGCATCGAGTCAAACGAACCACTTGATTCTGAGGACGGGAAGCCATCTGGAACATGATATAACACAAGACATTAGAATTTCTAGCAGAAATTGGACATCATAACGGCTGTAAATGCTCAAAAAGGATTTTGAGGCATTTTGCAAAGAATTGCATAGACACTCAACAACATCATATCAAGGTTCTGGGTCCATCTTAACAACATAATGGGGTAGTAGAACTGAACTAGGCTTGTATCCATCAAACCTATAAGGTACTACTGATTAGTAACACGTGAACCTGATAGAGAGAAGAGATCCTAATTCCTTAACCCCCGGTGGAAGAATGGACTGACTCAGATCAGAATGCCATGAGGTAAAGGAGTAAAAAGAGCTTTACGTTCCATCCCACAATCAATTCCCCTACATATAACTAAAGCATTTCTAGACTCAACATCGACCAGTTTGGCTTGGAGAACCTACAGGCAGTCCGGCTCTGATGCCAATGCTGTCAGGATCCCGACTCGATGCCACATCGATCTAGCATGTAACACCTCATATCACTTTGCAGCCTCACGCACGGTATTCCCACGGGTGTCGCCTTACCTTTGCCCGGGACCATTTGCACCTTTTGGCACACGTATATGATAGTGTCGCTAGCATCCATATGGTAAGGAGCCCGGGCTGACATGGCTAGTCGTAAACCCAAAGTGGCACAGACTTACAGGGACAGGCATCCATGACCCAGCATCGAACGTGTCGGTCATCAGCAAGTGAATCCGGGCCGTAGCACTGGGCTAGCAGGACTCCGGTAAACCGGGCTGTAGCGGGCTAACAGGACTTCGGTATTCATCGCGTGACATTTCCCCGAAGGGACAGACACAGGAACGAAGAAGGACACATGCCGGCCAGCCTAAGTGTTCCGGAGCAGTAGCAAGCTACCAAGGCTCAGTGGAAGCACTAGGAGACATTTCCCGGTAAGAGAGGCTACTAAGGATAAACAACTAGATAGCCAGATCCGACACATACCAATCATTTCAATCATACACACAATATGCTCGATATGTGCAAATACAACAAGGCATCACAACATGACTCTACGACACAAGTACTTTATTTAAAGGCTCAGAGAGCCATACATATCATACACACAAGTACGGATCACACGACCCAGCATTCAAGTCATACAATCATACAAGCCAACAGCGGAAGAGACATGTCTGATGTACAGACATCTAGTAAAATAAAAGAGGCTTGGGTAAGCCTGGCTATACTACATGGTCCTTCATAAGCTCAGGATCACCACCTGGGCTTCAGCCTACTCATCGATGTCAACGTCTATGAAGAACCCGTCAGAAGGGGTTGCAGCATCTTCTTGAAAATGTAAATTATAGCAACATGAGTACAAAGGTACCCAGCAAGACTTACATCAGATCCTACATACATGCACATTATCAAGAAGGGTTGGTGGGGTTATTGCAGCAAGCCAGCTTTGACTCTTGGCTAAGCTATCTTACGAGATACCAACTTGAAATGGTTTTGCGCACTCGAGTCCACTACACACCAACTCAATACACCACCGAGGATCCACCTCCGTCATCCTACGGAAGAGCCATCCTCGGCACTCACGCTTATCTTGAGGATTTTAGTAGTATCCATTTACTTGTCTATGAACTGTATAGGCAACCAAGTAGTCCTTTACCGCGGACGGGGCTATTCGAATAGATAATGTTAACCTTGCAGGGGTGTACTTCTTCATACATGTTTCCACCACTTAGCGTCTACACACGACATGTGCTCGGCAGACTTCAAGCGAAAGCCGACGTGGGTGTAGACCACGACCTACCTAAACACCTAAGTCTCTAGTCCAGGTTTATCGCCTATTCAGGTTCCATCCGCAGGGAGTCCGACCGAGGTTTCCACATACGGCCCCGAACAATGTGTACAGGGTTCTGAGACACCTAACGGGTGCCCGGCATACCCGGCCACGTACCTACCGCATCACAGCCCACCCCGCGGGTCAGCGCTGCCCACGGCCTCTAGTAAGCTACAAACACCAGAAACTACTTGCAACTCCTAGACAGAGGACTAGGGTGAATAAGAAGTCGAGCGGGGTCATTTTTCAGGGCCCAATGCATGGTAGTAGCTGAATCTTAAATCACACATACAGATCTCAGTGCTTAAGGTCAGCTTCAATGAAACAACCCACCATGTACTCCTACATGGCCTCTCATCGATACCTTTACCAAATCGTGTTCAACGCATCACTCTCATTACCTGCATGATCATTTCACTCTAGCCCATCACCTAGATGAACCAGACCTGACACGACTCTTAGCATAGCAGCCATAACAAGGTAGGAACAACACATACATATGGCTCAATCAACTCCTACACATGGTAGTGGGTTTCATCTAGTTACTATGGCAATGACAAGTCATGTAGAGGAAATGGGTTCAACTACCGTAGCACACAGCAGTTTGAATAGCGTTGTCTTAATGCAGTAAAAGAGAGCAGAAGCGAGAACATGGGATTGTATCGATATGATCAAATGGTTGGTTGCTTGCCTGATGGGTCGATGCACTGATATTGTTCTTCGTTTGGGTAATCGTGGTACTCCTCGGAGGCAGAACCTGCCGCAAAGAGCACCGATACACAAACATCACCAAACAATATGCAACAATATGATGCATGCATGAGACATGGCAAAATGAGTGTATTGGGCTAATGCAACTAAGACCAGATGGGTTTGAACCATTTTGAATCAAAGATTCAAGTTTCAAACTCATAAATCGCCCTTTTAAGTGCTTTATCTTGTTCTGCACTAAACATCAGGTTAGCTTGCTTAAACATGCATGAAACCAGTACAGATGGATAGATTGGAATTTTCTGATCATTTTTCATATATAAAACTTTGGATTTGGAGTTACAGATTAATTTCTATGACTTTTTAAAGTTTGTGGTATTTACTGGAATTTCCAGTATAAAAATAATTCCAGTAAATAAATTACTACGTCGGCATTACGTCAGGATGACATCAGCGGTCAACGGAACAGTCCAGGTCAACCCTGACTAGTGGGTCCCATGTGTCAGTGTAATTAGTTTAACTAAATATTAATTAAAACTAATCCTGATTAGTTAACATGGCTGGGCCCCACCTGTCATTGACCCAGGGGGGTCAAACTGGGCCCACCCGTGGTCAAACAAGGGGTCAGCGGGGTCAACTCGCCGGCGTTGAGCTGCCGGCGAGGCCGAACGCGGCGGCGAGATTGGTTTTGTGCATTCCGGCGACCAAAAGAGCCGCGGAGGGCATCTACGTGTAGCTGGGAGCAAGCCGCAACTCTTGGTGGTGTTGGTTGAGCTCGGGGTGGCCAGAAATGGCGCCGGCGACGACCTTGGCGGTCCCCGGAGTTCGGGTGATGATGAACCCGAGGCTACGGGACACGACGAGGCTCGTGGTGAGGTGCTACGGGTTCCTGCGAGTGCGGTGAGTGCGTTGGACATGGTGGTGTGGCTAGTGGGTGGCCGGAGTCACGTCGGTGACGAGCTCCATGGCGGCGCGTGCGGGTGAGCTACGTGCAGTCGCTACGGGGCTCGGAAGCAAGAAAAGAAAGGGGGGAGAGGTAGCTGGGCTCACGGCGATCTCGAGGAAGCAAACGACGCGGTCGGGGACAAGCTGGTGCGGCGGTGACGTCGAAGGGGATCTCCGGCGATGATGGAGTCGGGCGAGGTCGGTGCAAAGGCCTCGGGGCAAACGAGCGCTCGGGGCTCGCTAGCTCGAAGAAGAGGAGGGCGGCGGAGCTCCTGGACACGACGACACGGCGCAAGGATGACGGAGAGCGTGACTACGGCGACGGTGCGGCTGCGGTGGCGTCGGCCATGGCATGGGAGCGCGAGGGAGAGAGGCAGGGGGAAATGGAAGTGTCCACGGGGTTCGGGGCACGACGTGGAGCTCATACGGGTCAGCAGAGAGGCGAGGGGAGGAAGCAGGGCGGCGGGCAGCTGCGTGGCGCGTGCTGGTGCTGCCGTCGAGCACCTGCCTACCTCCCTGGCAAAGGCAAGCAGCTCGCTGGAGCGGCTGCTGGGCTGGGCCGGCTAGGTGGGCTGGCTAGTGGGCTGCCAGGTTAGTTCCCTCTCTCTCTCTTTTATTTATCCTTTTTTATTTATTCTGTAACTTTGTGGACTTACTAAAAATACCTAAACAACTCCAAAATTCACCAAACTGCTCATGGCCACTAACTGGAATATATCCAGCATGGAATATTTTAGTTTGGGATTATTTGAGCATTTAAAATATTTTATATAATTTAAATGCCCAAACTCAAATACTTATGATTTAATTCAAAGACCTTAGGATGACCTAGAAAATTGTGCACCACTTTTGGCAGAGGTTCTGAACCAAGACAAAAATGATGGACATTTTAGAAGGGCATTTCAGGTTCATTGAAATTATTTTTAGTAAACCCTAGTTGGTTTCAGAGGGGGCTGGGGGTTCTGTCATCCCCATTTCAAGTTTCTGTTGAGAAAAATAGACATGATGCAACACTCTAATGCATGAACTAGCTAGGGTGTGACATCATTGCTCATTACTACTACTGGGGCGGTACAACTGGGGTGTGTCCCCCCTGCTGTTCTGCACTATTATTTGGTGCTTGACACATCGACCCGGTTTCTATATGTCCCACATGTCGGCGACAGGAAGTACATAATTCATGAAAGGGAGCATCGACGGAGGAGTACAAGACACGGCTTGGGTTTTTGCTGCTTTGTTTTTCCGTTTGATAAGTCTCAATTCTACTACTAGTAGTAGTACCATCACATGTTGGATTTTGAGGTGCGTTAGATCACCCAATGTAAGCAGTGTCAAGAGAAAACTCACCAATGCATGTAGAAGTTCATGGAAATTTAGTGGTCATTCAGGCATTCGTTCTAATTAATGCCTCGGTAAACATAACTTCTTGAGAAAAATGAGCGTACTAATTACTTGTGCAAACTATGAAATTAATTCGACCACTCACCGTCTACGTTGGTTGGAGAGATTTTGAAATTGAGCCATAAACTGGAAAGGAGGGAGTAGTAACTTTTGTCTCGATTACTATTTGTGGCCTTGTATAGATGCAAAATGTATTTTTTTATAGTGGCCTTGTATAAGTAAATGTAGGGAGTACTAAAGGACATATATATTCCAAACAATATGATAATCTCTCTAACCAAGGTAGTAGGGACGAGGAGTAAACGAAGGGAGTAGTAAAATTTTCTCCTCGTCTTGCGAGCCACCGCGCGCGTGGGCGAGGGAGCGGTCGTAAGGCGTACATTAGTACTACTACTAGTAAGCAATCTTTACCTCATCCTGCAAGCCACCGCGCCCGTGGGCGTGGGAGACGGCGTACTAAGCAAGCTTCTCCTTGTTCTGCGAGTTGACGGGACACATCAAAAGTACGCCAGTGTATAGAGCCTTGCCTCTAAGGTAGGCCCCACATGGTTTGCCTCTTCTTTTAACATAACGTGCCAACTCGCAATTTGTTTGTTCACCCATGGTAGACGATCCTCCCTCCACCAATGGACAACCAGTACACGTGTCAAATTACCATGTGGGCTGCCTTTTCGTACATAAATGAGCTCCACCGTGTACCTGCGCGGGTGTGGTTGGGAAAGAGACGGGAGTACGTGCGCCATGCATGCACCTCTTCTCTTCATGCACGCCCACCACCTACATGGGTGTGTGTGAGAGAGATACAAACCTAGACATAATGCGCCGCCCATCCCCATGCCTCCGCCCAGTCCGACCACCAGTCACCACCACGCCCCACTCCTCCTCACCTTATCTCTCATCTTTCTCCCTCCATTTTTATATACAAGGCCACTATCAAAATTACAATTTGCAGATATACAAGGCCACTAACACTAATCGATGCAATATTAATGGTGTTTGCCTCGTAGTACTAGCAAAGGAGGACATTAATTATCCCTTGCATGCATGCAGGAGTGTGAGCATTGGCTTGATGTGCATGAAAGAGAAGAATACACATTAATTTACACGTCAAACAAGGAAACAAGGTGGCTTGCAACATTGACTTAGAAGACATTAATTTTTGCCTTGGTACCTGTAATATGGGTTTGTGGCCTTGTATACAAAAATGGAGTCCGATCAAATTCTCGAGATACCATTTATCCGATAAAATTCTCGAGATATCATTAGCTTTTACAAAATGGGATTACTCCTGCATGGGCCAATCACAACAGGTGTTTTGTAAAAAAATGCATCTTGATGTTCCGTGCAATGCATGGGCATCTTGCTAGTCATGAAAACAACACATGGCAAAATTCCACGGCGAACGAGGGATTTGAATATGTTGGGAGGGGTTGATTGGATCTTGCCCGGGGTAGCCAAAATATTGGCGACCCTTTCGTCCACCGGTGCCTTTGCCACCGATGAACGAGGAATGGCTCGGGTGCTCATGCATCATCCAGCGCACATGTTGGAGACGAACTCGCACGAGCTGTGTTTTTTTGTCTCACCACGCCGCCCGAGCCACCCGCAGACCGACTGGCGACCCGAAAATTACGCCATCCAACGTAGCCGCACACATTATGACATCAACTCAACGAACCGGACGAAATTCATGCAAACATGGCGATATTTCATATAAACAATGATAGAAATCATATAAAATACTGGATTTTCATACAAACATGACAGATTTCATTACATTCAAATGAACTACGCGGTGCTAGTTCTGGACAGACAGGTATATAATACCTGGCCTAAATGGTTGCCCGCCGATTGATTTGTGTTCCTCATGTCCGGCAGCATGATCACTGGACTGCCGGGAGCCCCGGAGGTATATGCTTCAGCGCAAAGGATGGCTCGCTTCCCCACTGCCCAACTGATATCATTGGCTGATGCCGAAGATGATGGTGGAAGGGGGCTTCCCCGCTTCCGTGGAGCCCATGCAGGGTCGACGAAGGTCCTCGCAACAAAAGGATCCGGCAAGACACCTGCTGTGTACGCCGGCGTCGCCTTCGCGGTGGCCTTCATGGGATCCAAGCGGCGGCGGCCTCCCGTGTTCTACTTCTCCTCGATGATGGCGGAGGAAGCGGAGGCGCTGGTCAGCGACTCGTTGCTCTCCGCGCACCCGACTTCTGTCGCTGCTTGCATGGCGCGGCCGCTGGCATGGGAGTCTCGGCCATAGAAACGGGAGATGCGGTACAAGGCGGAGGCATGGACGGTAGCAACGACGCCCGTGCGCTACTCCTCGTCGAGCTGGCCTGGAGTGGCAAGTTGCTGAACCGCGCACCGGCATGGGGCGGTAACTGGCTCCGTCGGGCGAGGGGAGGGAGGTGGATCAGCGAGCTGCATAGCTCGTATCCGGCGGGCTACCCAACCGGCTTGGATGCGGAATAACTACTCTTCGTAAGCCACTATAAGAGTGGACAAAATGGTGAAGGAGGAGATAGGGGAGCGGCGGAGGTGTGCGATTCTTGGCCGGCGTTTGGCCTCGTTTAAATAGGAGATTAAATAGATGGTGGACGGGAGGAGCTCGGCCGGTGTTGCATTTAATGCCGGACCGGTCATGAACGGACGTGTGTCCAGAGTGGGTTTCTCGGCTTCCAAACGGGCGGGTTTCCTGGAGGCGTTTGAATGCGGCAAGGAGGCGTGTTTAGCCGGGCGTGCAGCGAGTGGCGCCCTCAACTCTGAGATAGGACACCGCGCCATTATTCCACTGACGTGTGGGCTCTTTGGGTACATGGCCTACATGTCAGTGACCCAACGCAGGCAGCGCACAACAGAGGAACCTTTGGTGGCCCAGGGCGGCCAGAAGCGGGCATTTCATAAACCGATGATTGTCCATTGAGTGTGACGTCATCTTTTTCATGTAGGTAAGCCTACTACTAGCTTGTTCGATACGTTGTGATTCATAAAGACCGCTGCAAACATCAATGTTCTGCTTATCACAGATAAGGTTGATTAATACCCGTAACAATCCATGTCCTTAACAAAGGGTGCATGCACATATAGGCTGAGCGTGTGTCTTGTGTCGTGTGCTGTGTGCATGCAGGCGTGCGAGTGTTGTGTGCGTTCAAGGGTACGTTTCAGTGTTGCATGCATGGGTGCGTACGTGCGTGTGTTCGTGAGTGCATGTGTACGTGTCAGTGTTGCATGCCTGCATGCGTGCGTGTGTTCTTTATGTGTACATGTTAGTGTTGCACGCCTGCATGCGTGCGTGTCTTGCGTGCCTACATGTGTACGTATGGGGTGAGGCTACACGTCAGTTGACTGACTTTTTCATCTCTGGTCATTAGATTTTCCAGCCGTTGGATACGAAATAAAGGGCCCGCAGTTTATCATCAAAATCCACCCCCCTGAGCCGCCAGCCACCACTGGCCGAACCGCGGGCCCCCGCCGCCCGCGGCCGGCCCACACTGCCACGCCGCCCCGCCCACCCTGAAACCACTCCCCACCGCCGGTCCACCGCCGCACCGGCCATCCCTCTAGGCCCCCCCCCGCACCGAGCTTTTTCTCGGGCAATCCCCACCCCACCGCCCAACCAACGCCCCCCACTGCTGGCGACTGCCAACCAGAGGTCTCACGACTTCGAATACCCACCTATCACTAATTTATTACCATTTCTATCCTTCATATATGCACTAACGGGTGGGCCCTATGGTAATGTGCGCTGTTGAATGTGGACCGTTTGACTGGTCAATTGATCGTGTCATCAACAAATTACGGGGCTGCATGGTGAGCCAGTGACCGTATGATCACCCTAAAATGTACATTTTATTAACACAGTACAGACTCAAACTACCATTTCTTTCTTTCATATACAGGCTGATAGGTGGGCCCCACGGTTACACGCCTCGATGGTGCAACACTGGTTGCGCCAGGTGGAACGTTTGACTGGTCAATTGATTGTGTCATCAACAAAATACGGAGTTTGTACGGGTGAGCCAGTGACCGTATAATCATGACATGTATTTTTTTAACACGATACATACGCAAGGGCTCATATATACGTGCAAGCAGTCACTGCTATAAGCGCACACACGCAGACCCTACCCCTATGAGCACCTTCGACAGAGTGAGCCAGGATATGATCTTGAGATTTTACGAAGTCACCATATGTGCCTCGTAGTCGAGTGGAACATCTCCTCCCACTGAACGCACGTCGCTAGAAAATACTGAAATTAACACTGGATAAATGCAAGCACTGGGACTTTAACCCTGGTGGGCTCGAGAAACTACTGTCCTCCTAACCATCCAACCACATGTTGGTTAGCACGACAAAATGTATGTGGTGACCATGATGAGCTTATTCTGAAGTCCAGTGACCATATCGTGCTTTTGCTTCAAATACAATGACCGTAAATGTCGTCAACAAAGTAAGGAGCACGCATCAAATGCAAAGTCCGTCAGTGTCATCAAGAAAATACGGAGATGTATTGTGAGCTAGATACCGTATGATCACCACGAGAATGTATACGGTGACCGTAATGAGCATATTCTGAAGTCCAGTGACCGTATAGTGCTTTAGCTTGAAATACATTGACCGTCACGCATGAATGTGTCATGGGCATGCATACTTTTAGAGGGCCGACAGATAGTTTGTGTGCGTGCGTGAAAGTGGTGTAGAAAGAGGGGGTGTCCGGTGGAGACAAGGAGAGATATGCCCTTCGTTTTTCTTTCCTGTGACTAATATTTTAGGAGAATATATAAACATTCACAATGTAGAACAAATATTTTTGGATGCACCATGCATTTAACTTTCATGTATAACATTGTACTATTATATATGCTTATTTTCTTAGTGGCCGATTGCGTGTGTGGTGTGGTGGGCACATCATTTCTAGTTGTGGTGGGTCAACATGAGGACTCATGGGTCGGTTTCATCCAGCGCCATATATAGGTTGGACCGAGATGCGTTATACGAAGACCCATATGGAGGACTCGGCGTACAACACAAAGCTACCAGAGTCGCGGAGGACTCTATCCCCACTGGTGATAAGCCGACTATATATGATTTGTAATCCTAGGCCCCCAGTATGTTATAGAAGCTCGGGGGCTAGTTCGTCAATAGTATACACACACGCACAATGCCTGGTATTCACGTGTACCTTGTACACACCCCTACACTAATATACAGTACCAGGAGTAGGCTTTTTCCTCAACTGCAAGGGTCCGAACCAGGGTAAAACTTTGCCTTATATTACCATCCAGCCAAACAGTCAGGGATATCCTACCGAATGATATGATGGAACATATCCGCCAACTACTAAGAGAGAGGTGTGTCTAGGGGGGGGGGCAATGTGTGCAAGAGAGGCCTAAAGATAATGTGCGTGCGGGAGACACGTAGGCACATATATGTGCGTATAGAGGGCTAGTAGAGACCGTGCGTGTGTATATATACATGCGAGAGAAATAGTGTTTTGCAATTGAGATTAGTGAAAAGAGTGGTACATAGTAGTCTGAGAGAGAGAAAGAGAGAGACAGAGAGAGCATGTGCGTGAGACACCTCGACACCCCGAGAGAGATTGTGATCATGTGTGAAAGAGAAATGCCGATGCATATAAAGTGTGTGCACTTATGCGTTAGATAGAGAGATATATAGCGCGTTTGTGAGAACGGGCCGAGGCATAGTGCATCTACGTGTAAAAGGCGGTTCTATGCATTAAATTAAAATATAAATGGCATTATTATTTTTGGATGAGATCATGAATTTTGCAAATTGCGTATGGACGAAAATCGGTCTATCAGACACCCATACTCTATTGAATTCTAGCATGTGCATGTGTTTATTTCATATTATCGATCCATAGAGTGAGAGAGGTTTGAAATACAGGCAATGGATGCTTTTGCAATTCATATATAAACATTAATTAGTGCACTCCATGTTGTTAGTGTGAAGCAGTTTATACATTTGTCACGTGCATGGATACATTCCAAATTGCTAGCTACAAAATAGAATACATGTCAAATTCAACATAAAGGGGGTCTCGAAGATTTGAATTCATAGGAAGTGCATTCATCTATTTGAACCCGAGATAATGGCATTTGTAAATCAGATGTAAAAGGGGAAGTGCATTCATCTATTCGAATTCATAGGAAGTGCATTCATCTATTCGAATTCATAGGAAGTGCATTCATCTATTCGAATTCATAGGAAGTGTGTTTGAACATGCTATTATATATTCATACACATGTCTAACTTTTTTGTGCAACCAAGGAGATTATATCTGGAACCATGCATGAACTGAGGTAAGTTGCATATTTTTTAATATATACTCGTGTACAATGTATATTAAAATGTAACCCCTCCATTCCAAAATAATCATAGCTTTAGGATTTTCAAGAGTAAAGATTTGTGAAGTTTGACAAGTCCTGAAAGTTCAATTCAAGAGAACCGAAAACGTTAATGCTTCTGCTCCCAAATATTGAAAGAAGCGCCAAATAGGCCTCTGGTCACCCGAAACCGCGCGAGACTAATGTTTGGTGGTAGGAAATTACTATCCTGACTCTGGCCCGTGTAGCCTATCGGCCCGATGTCCAAAGGTCTATCGGGGTAGGTTTGTAACTTCACCAAGACGCCAGTCTCAACTGCCTCCGAGAAGCATTCATATGCCATGGGCGCCTAAACACCCATCCGCTTGGCCGAAATCTATCCCGCCCACATTTGGGACACCTGAGATTACTGTCCTACCCCCAACCCGCAATATGTTCGAAATTTGAGATGGGGGCAAAGTTTGTAACTTTCCCCAAATTTCAAGTAAGCGCATCTCAAACCGAAACATTGTTCCCCCTTAGTTCCCCGCCTCCCTCCGTTTCCCCATTCATACTCCGTGGGCGCCAAAACGCCCTCTCCACCAGCCGCGAAACCCCAGCCTCCTTCGTCCTCCACCCGATAGCGCCCAATCCATCGCCACCCTCCTCCATCACGCCGGAGCTGGTACCCCGATGTCATCATCCAAGGCAACCGAAACCGCAACACCCTCAAGGACTTAGCAACTAAAGCCGAGGCAAAGCTGCCTCCACGACGTCGACGCCGCGTGCGCCGTACCAGAACCACTCCGACCACACCGTCCTGCGCCTCACTGCTTCCGCTCCACTGTCGCAACCGTCCACCGCACCGGAGCTATTCCCGCTACGCCATCGTTCACCGCCTCGGATCTGGTTCCCTGCCGCCGACAGAGGGCCACCACACCAAACTAAACAACTTGTCCATGGGTTCGTCCAAGGCCCACCGTCTTCCACAACTTCTCGTTTCCAGTGAACCACAAGAAGATCGTTGGAAAAACAGAAGGATACAACACTACCAGCAGAAAGAGGTATTCTTCTTCCCTTATTCGTGCAAATCTTACGTCTCTACTCACACCGTATTCCTCGCACAAAAGAAACTAGTTTGAGCGCTTCTTACTGCATCTTCTTCGTGATACTAAATGCACAAGGTTTCCTCCCTTTACTATTTCACCTTTGCTAGAGGTCAATAGCCCGCCTGGATTTCAACTCAGGGTCAGTCGAACCGCAATTAAAAGAAGAAGCACCCGCTTAGGTGCGCGGAGCACCTAGTCCGCCTGTTCGCCGGGGAAGCGGCGCATCGGTGTCTATCATAGGGGTGTGGGGCGCAGGAGCTGCTTGCGCCCGATCTGGAGGTTAGCGGGGCTTGAATGGATGGCTGGGGGGTGGTGCCAAGCATTGCGGTGCGGTGAGGTCGAGGGGAGGGCGCAGGCAGGGAACTGGGCTGGTGGTCGCTGGCGTTTCGAGGAAGATCGTCAACACTGACTGGCTGGAGGTAGATGAAGGTGATCTGCCTGTTCTTTGTACATCAGACGGTGCAGAAAAAAATGGACTGACCTATTTGTTTTCAGTCGACTGTTATTTTCATAGAATCATGTATTAATTTAGTGTGCCATGCATGTTGTAGAGCTATCATATGTCTCCCATCATTTATTTCTCACCGACCTGCTATCTGCTACCTTTACACTGTACTAATTGTGCACACACTTCACCCATACTCACACTATTGTTTTTTTATGCATGGGTATTTCAGACTCTGACGCAGTGTTGATGAATGCAGAAAAGAAAAGTCAGAAGGCTCTCAAGTGTAATTCGAAGATAAGCACTAAGCATTTCAGCGCTCTAAAGGGTGAAGTGTCAGCAGTTGGAGACAGTAAACGTAGCTCTACAGTTGATGATCTCAATTGCCACACACAACCATCCCAGGTGCTTGCTTAAACTTCGCGCTGTCAAATATGGTTGCATGTTGCATATGGTGTCCAGCTTGTATTGCTTCCAATTTGGTTAAATTGCATCTACTTACTTTACACATTATACCTTTGAGAATGACATGCCTTCCTGTTTTTGATACACACTGCATATGTCTATTAACCATGTTCAAACATCAAACTAATGCTTTTTTGTATCCCTCGTCAATCACTTATGATGAGACAGTCACCCCAGTGGGTTACTGTGAGATGCCCTACTCGTTTAAAGAGTGCAATGTCATCCTCCCCACATGATTCTCAAGAAACAACAAGGCTAAATGAAGATAGTCAATGTAGCTCTCTAGTTGATGACCGCAATTCCTCCACACCACCATCGCAGGTGCTTGCTCTTACTTGGCAGTGTGATATGTGGTTGCATGTTGCATATGGTGTGTACCTTGTAATGCTTCTAATTAGGGTAAATTGCATCTGCTTAGTTAACACATTATACCTTTGAAAATGACATGCATTCCTGTTTTTGGTACATATTACGTCTTTCTATTAACAATGTTCTTACATCAAACTACTTTTCTTGTGTATCCCTCATCAATCACTTCTGATGATACACCTTCAAGTTGACAGTGTAATATTGGTTGCATCTTGCATATCATTTCAAACATGTATTGCCTCTAATTTGTAGAAGTGCCACTTATAATGAGACACATCTAACTTGGTAGAGTGATTTTGGTTGGATCTTTCATATCGTGTCTAGATTGCATTGCTTCCAATTTGTTGAGATGCCTTCTGCTTAGCGTTTTTCATACATATTCCATCCTCCTACAATGTGGTTGCCATACATAAAAGTTGTGTTCATCAGTATCATGCATCAACGAATTTGGAAGTGTGAATTTCATTCCTTTTTCTTGTGTGTTTACTTGACAAAGCAAAATCTAAAAGGACGAAGGCATGGAATGATGGTGGTCCTCTGGAGCAACCAAAACAGATGATCTCTGCAGTTTCTCCTGCTACTCGTACTATAGTGCTAGTTCCAAATCTCATCTGCCCTACTCCACAACCCAAGGTGCTTGCTCTAACATGGCAGTGTGATATCTGGTTGCATGTTGCATATGGTGCCTAGCTTGTATTGCTCCTAATTTGTTAAATTGCATCTCCTTACCTTACACATTATACATGTGAAAAATATGACACGCCTTCCTATTTTTGGTACATACTACATCTGCCTATCACACCATGTTCTTACATCAAACTACTGTTCTTGTGTATCGTGCGTCTATCGCTTATGATGAGACAATCACGCCCGTGGGTTAATATGAGACGCGCTACTCTTATAAAGAATGCAATTTCATCCTCTCCACATGATTATCAAGAAACAACAAGCCTAAATGAAGATATTGAGTGTAGCTATGTACTTGAAGACCGCACTTCCCCTACACCACCATCGCAGGTGCTTGCTCTAACTTCGTAGTGTGATATGTGGTTGCATGTTGCATACGGTGTCTAGCTTGTAATGCTTCTAATTAGGGTAAATAGCATCTGCTTAGTTTACACATTATACCTCTGAATATGACATGCCTTCCTATTTTTGGTACACACTACATCTATTTGTTAACCTTGTTCTTACATGAAATTACCTCTCTTCTGTATCCTGCATCAATCACTTACGACGAGTCACCTTTATTCGTTGCATATTGCAGATTATTTCTAGCCTTTTTCCATGTATTACTTACAATTTGGTCAAATACATTTGTTAGGGCACCCTTTTAATTTAGCAGAGTGATATTGGTTTCATCTTTCATATGGTTTCTAGCTTGCATTGATTCTAACAAGTTCAAGCACCTTGTTCTTAGTTTACACTTTATACATCATACATGTCAATATGTCACGCCGTCCTGTTTTTCATACATATTCCATCTTGCTATCATGCGGCTGCCTTACATGAAAGTAGTGTTCGTCAGTATCACTACTAGGAAAATGGCTATAGATGGGATTGACACTAATGGCGCACCAGAAAGATGGTGCGCCATTAGTATATACTAATGGCGCACCACAATCTGATGCGCCATTAGAGTTTAAACAACTAATGGCGCACCATGCTACGGGTGCGCCATTAGTATCAAATTTTTTTTAACTAGTGCGCCTGTCCAAACATACTAATGGCGCATCCCGGCAAAGTGCGCCATTAGTAGTTGTAACTACTAATGGCGCACTAGGCAGCAGGTGCGCCATTAGTATAGAAACTTTTTTTTTTGAACTAGTGCGCCTATCCAAACATACTAATGGCGCATCCTGCCCAAGTGCGCCATTAGTAGTTGTAACTACTAATGGCGCACCTGGCAGTGGGTGCGCCATTAGTATAGTTTTTTTTTTGAACTAGTGCGCCTATCCAAACATACTAATGGCGTATCCTGCCCAAGTGCGCCATTAGTAGTTGTAAGTACTAATGGCGCACCATGCAAGAGGTGCGCCATTAGTAAGTGGGCAGCAACAAGATATTTGGGACAGCCTCTCCTACCCACACACTCACTTTCTCCCCACTTCATTCTCTCCACCTCCTCCTTGTCTCGGGTGCCTCCTCTTTTTCACCTCATTTCCACCATAGATTCATTCAAATTAAGTGGTTAAATTACCTTGTTTTAATAGGTAAGTAAGGGGGGAAGCTATATTTAGGTTGTTCTCCTTACAACAATGTGCACATGCACTTTTTACGGCCTAGCTAGATCTATGTATGTTCGTGGTGTTGCATATGTTTGTGGTGTTGCATATGTGCTTGTGTTTGGAGGTGTACCGGTATTTGATATGCGATAGTTGCCAATATTTTGCCGGAATGTTGATTCATTTCCGTTTCGGCGAGAATTTTGGCATTAAGCATTCTTTTTGGTCCTATTTTTAGGGAAGGTCATGCCAAATTTTTGTTTGGTTCTAAAATATCGTTTTGCTCTACCCCGCAGGCGACCATGGTCCGCACGATGACCGAAGGCATCGTGAATAGGTTTTTGAGGTCCGCGAAGGCCGAGATGCTTCAAAAGAACGAGACGGAGATAAGATGTCCGTGTCGAAGATGCAAGCTGAAGAGCCTTATTGCGGACCCGGATTCCGGGCAGGTGCGGGACCACCTGCTGTTGCGTGGTTTCATGGATGGCTATCGGTGGCAAGGTGATGAAGATGACTACGAAGTCGTCCATGCGGGCCGGGCAAGAAATGAGGAAGGGCAGCAAGACAACCACCGCGGCTCGAGCGGGCGAGAAGACGAAGAATCCCCAGGAGATGATCACGACTGTGATGCTGTACACAGTCATCATGTAGAAGATGCAGGACATGATGATGAGGAAGATGCCGGAGCAGGCGACGGGCATGATCATGAAGATGATGATGCCGGCGGAGCAGACGACGCTGGACCATCGATGGGCTGGGTGCAGGACCCTCATATTCAAGAGCTGCTTCTCAAGCAGACGGATAACGCAAGAGCTGCCGCCCGAGAGAAAGCCAAGATGGATCAACTTGAGTTAGACGCGGTTACTCCATTGTATGAAGGATGCAGGCCCGAGGATACCCGCCTGAAAGTAACGCTCATGGCCCTGGAGATGAAGGTAACACACAAAATGACCGACGCATGCTTCGACGAGAACATGTCATTCTGGCAGGAACGTCTTCCCAAGGGGAACAAGTGCCCGACCAGTTTGGAGGAGGCGAAGAAAATCGTGTGTCCTCTGGATTTACCGCACGTGAAATACCATGTGTGCATGAACAATTGCATCATTTATCGGGACGAGCACGCGGAGTCTACAATATGTCCGGTGTGCGGTGTCACTCGATACAAGAAGAGGAAGAAAGCTCCTCGAAAAGTGGTGTGGTACTTTCCGATCACTCCTCGTCTGCAGCGGTATTTCGCGGATCCTAAGGTAGCAAAGCTCCTACGTTGGCACGCGGATAGGGAGGAGAAGAAGCGAGAAGATGACGCAAATGATCCGGAGATAGATAAAAAAGACAAGATGCTGAGTCACCCTAAGGATGCGAGCCAGTGGCAAGCATTGAACTTCGAATACCCAGAATTTGGGAACGATCCAAGGAACATCATGCTGGGCGTGAGCACCGATGGAGTCAATCCGTTTGGCAGCCAGAGAAGCACACATAGCACCTGGCCTGTGTTTGTGTGGATGTACAACCTTCCCCCCTGGTTGTGCATGAAGAGGAAGTACATTCACATGAGTATGCTAATTGAAGGGCCGAAACAACTAGGGAACGACATCAATCTGTATCTGGGGCTGCTGAAAGAGGAGCTTGACACGCTGTGGAAAACGCCAGCCAATATGTGGGACGCCGCAGAGAAAGAGTATTTCCCTATGAGAGCCGCACTGCTCACGACGGTGCACGACTATCTCGGTTACGGATATCTTGCGGGGCAGGTAGTCCACGGATTTTCTGGATGCGTAAGGTGCATGGATGACACAACGTATCGCCAGCTAGATAGAGATCCCGGGTCTTCGAAAACCGTGTTCATGGGACATCGAAGGTGGCTTCGCGACGATGACCCGTGGAGGAAACGCAAGGATCTGTTCGATGGTGAAACCGAACCCCGAAAACGCCCGTGTACGAGGAGCGGCAAGGAAATAGACAAGCTGTTGAAAAATTGGAAAGACTGCCCACTGCCGGGAAAGAAGCAAAAGGCGCCAGAGCCGGGAAAGAAGCGAAAGGCGCCAGAGCCGCTGCTGAAGGTATGGAAAACGAGGTCTGTTTTCTGGGACTTGCCGTACTGGAAGATCCACCGTGTGCCTCACAGCCTTGATGTCATGCATATCACGAAGAACGTGTGCGAGAGTCTGCTTGGTACCCTGCTCAACATGCCAGAGAGGACCAAAGATGGGCCGAAAGCAAGGGCAGACTTGAAATCAATGGGCATCAGGCAGGAGCTTCACGCTATATATATGATGATGATGATGATGATGATGATGATGATGATGATGATGATGATGATGAGGCGAAGCAGGACACAGAAAGTCGTCGCAAAGGCAAAAAGGCCAAGAAGACCGGAAATGACTACCCTCCCGCGTGCTTCACTCTAAGTCAGGAGGAGATCGAGCAGTTTTTCACCTGCCTCCTAGGAGTAAAACTTCCTTACGGTTACGCGGGGAAGATAAGCAGATACCTAGACCCAGCGAAGCAGAAGTTCAGCGGGATGAAGTCTCACGACTGTCACGTGCTGATGACGCAGATACTTCCAGTTGCAATCCGTGGGATCATGGACGCGCACGTCCGTGAAACGCTATTTGGCCTATGCAACTTCTTCGACGTCATCTCTCGGAAGTCGATTGGCGTGAGGCAACTTAGAAGGCTACAGGAAGAGATCGTGGTGATACTATGCGAGCTTGAGATGTACTTCCCGCCCGCATTCTTCGACGTTATGGTGCATCTGCTGGTCCATATAGTGGAGGATATCATCCAACTCGGGCCGACGTTCCTGCACAGCATGATGCCGTTCGAAAGGATGAATGGTGTCATCAAAGGATACGTTTGCAACATGTCACGTCCAGAAGGAAGCATAGCCAGGGGCTTTCTGACCGAAGAGTGCATCTCCTACTGCACGAATTATCTAGGCATCGAGAACCCCATTGGTCTGCCCGTCAATAGGCACCTCGGCAGGCTCGCTGGATGGGGTCACCGTGAGGGTCGCCGCGAAATGCATGTCGACTTCGAGGGTCGACTCGCCGACTTTGAAAGAGCAAACCTAGTCGCGCTACAACACATAGACGTGGTCGATCCTTGGTTGGTAGAGCACAAAACCTTTATTAAAAAGACGTACAATGACCGAGGCCAACAGAGGACGGACGGTGATATACTCAAAGAGCACAACTCATGTTTCACACGTTGGTTCAAGCATAAGCTTCTGTCGTACCCTTTACATGAGGATTCTTCCGCGGAAGAACAACTCATATTCGCCTTGTCACAGGGCGCCGAGCACAACCTGATGACCTATGAGGCGTACGATATCAATGGCTACACATTCTACACCGAGGCCAAGGACATGAAGAGCGATGGTTATCAGAACTCCGGGGTAACGATGGAATCCTACACCGGTAACGACAAGGACAGATACTATGGAAGGATCGAGGAGATCTAGGAGCTGAGCTACGCTGGAGAGAAGGTCCCGATGTTCCGTGTCAGATGGGCCAAGAACGTCATAAAAGAAGACCGGTATTTCACCACCATGGTTATACCCGAAGCCAAATCCAAGACCGCGGGCGCAAACGTCACCGCGAAAAATGAGCCATGGGTACTGGCTTCCCAAGTGGACCAATGCTTCTTCATTACCGACCCGCCAAAGCCTAGTCGTGTTGTCGTGAGGAGAGGCAAAAGGAAGATCATCGGAATGGATGGAGTAGCCAATGAGCAAGACTTCGACAAGTACGGTGACCCGAGGATCGAACATGACGACGATGATGAAGTAGCAGCATACACCATAAGAAGAAGCAGGACCACCCTACGTAAAGGACGTCCGTTCCACAGAAGAACTCCATTTGCGAAAAAGAAGGGCAAGAAGATTGTGAACAGATAGCTAGCTAAGATCGATTGTATTTAAATCGTAGCCTTCATTTCTCGATTGTATTTCATGGGTACTTTTTGAACTATCATGAATATTTTTAAATTTCATGGACACTCGATCTCGATCCCCCTCCATCTCGATCGCTATCCCACCTTGCCAGATCCGGCCCCCCTCGCCGCCGAGCACCCCCCAGTCCACCGGCCGCCGCCGCCGACCCCCCGCACCCTCGATTCCCCTACCCAACCGCCACCGCCGACCCCCCGCACCCCGCGCACCGTCTTATAAAAAAAATTAGTATCAAACAGCTTTTTAAATGCTACTGTCTTATAAAAAAAATATTACTGTTATTATTTAAACAAGTTTGAACATATTTAAACACAAATAAG